>NC_030423.2:23071402-23188902 GCF_001660625.3 Ictalurus punctatus
TCTGTACTCTGAGTATGTCCTCTGATTTTAGGTTGTGGTTTTCATAACCTTTTTAAATCTTTCTAAAACTTTCTACATGCATTTGATAAACAATAAAATTGAGTCCCACAAATTGCATGCCGACAATAAAGTCTGTACTTTGGTCTTATTTATTAAAGGTGATCTATTAAAAATTCAAGGAAAACTCCACCCTGAAGCAAATTCAATATCTGTATGTTCACATATTTATGCGTCTAATGATTCTAGTGCTATTTTGTTAGTTGGTGATGTATTTTGTGTTATTCCTGTGAGAATTAAGCAGTTGTCTGCAAAATTTCTATCTGATATCATGGAGGGTCATTGTTATTGCTAGCACAGATACAGTGGAGTTTAATAGGAGAAAAAATGTAAACAATCTCATGCATAATGGACAACAGTCAGATTGTCCATTGTAGCTCTAAAAACAAAAGTTTTTCTTTTGTAACTCATATTCCAACAAGGTAAAATGAGAAACACCAAACACAGAAATAGTGGAGACAGCAATACAGTTATAGCAAAGACTCATCTATCAGCTAGTTTTGCAATCAATTTGAAATAGGTGAAAAGCATGATGGTTTTGATAGAGGTATAAGAATAAAAGTTTACATTTTGGAAGCTGATCTGTTTGAGCAGAGTGTACAGATGAAGAGATGAGAGAGCTGGACAGATTAAAGAATTAAAGCAGTGCTACATCACTCTCTTTAAGTGGAGGTGAAGTAAGGGCTGAATCCCACTACCCACGAACACCACTGTCAATTGGTAGTCGAGCAACATTGTGGCTAGTGCAACTGAAAATAGACCAAAACATATATATATATATATATATATATATATATATATATATATATATATATATATATATATATATATATATATATATATATATATATATATATATATATATAAGTAAACTAAGAATTTCATTACAAAATTTACCTTGGACACCAGTGAATATCAAATGTTAATTATAATGATTAACATATATGTCAGTGGTAGGGAACCTATACCTCTTTGACAAAAATCATGTGGCATGTCAGGTGTCTCGCCCTTCACCAACATATGATCGTTAAAAACTTCAAGACATCACTAGAGATCAGTTTCCTGCAGAAAATGCAAAGTCAGCTATAATTCCTTTGTTACAGCTTACCTAAATTAATTAAAAATCAGTTTACAATAATATATTTAAAGTTATTCTGGCCAGTGCACATATGCAGTGCATGTGTCACCACAGGCAAACCACTTATATTTCTATGGTAACCTCGCACACTGAGATTCAAGCAGCTACCTAGCCAGTTTGTGGAAATGGGGAAAAAAAATTAAAAATTCAGAGGAGCATTGGAAATTTCAGGTGGATGGACTGAAAAATATGCTTTTACAGAAAGCCCTGGTGCTCCTCTGTATCCAATTTGCAGAGAAAGTGTTGACTTGTTTAAAAAATCAACTGTTAAGAGACATTTTGCTTTTGCAGCAAAGTACCCAGTGGGCAAAAACTGAAGGAAGGCATGCACAGAGCTCCAACATAAACTTCAAGCTGAACAGCAACAGCTGCAATCTTGGAGAAGGGGCAACTGGAAGCCTGAATGCTTCCAGCTTTGCTGGCTCATTGGAGATTGTAAGACAAGGAAAACCTTTTACTAAGGGAGGATATGTATTAAAGACATGCATGTTGAGTATGGCAACTGATCTGTTTGTGGATTTCCCAAACAAGGAGAAAATCATTTAGAAAATAAAAGATGTGCCCCGTCAGTCTGAACAGTGTATGATTTCTCTGTCATGATGGTACATGAGATACAGAGGGAAAGCATTTAACATGGTCTCTAGAACCTCGGTGGAGAGTTACCTTTAGGGTCAGAAGCTTCTCTGAAGCTGACTCTAAGGTCTCAAATGGGGTGCCTAACAGACCTTCCCGTACCACAGAAGGTCTCAGGAAGGTATGTGTGGTCTGCAGATGGGCCTCAGCTATCTGACACTGTTGGATGAAAATTAAGATAGAAATACAAGGGAGAGAAGCATGGGAAAATACGGGGGTTTATTGCAGATGGAGGGTAACATAGGTCAGGTCACAGGACTCGTGGGAGAATAATTCGTAGGAGGATATAGGAATGTAGGATACGGAGAGCGAGGGGAAGAGGCGTGAGAATACTCTGAGCTGCTGGGTGAATATGGTATGTGTCATGATTTCCCCTTCAGTCAGCACTGCAGTATTGCAGTGTGCTCGGAAAACCGAAGCGCATGCACGTGCACGATCCTGATGCGCAAGCGCATAGCGAATGCATGCTTATTGCTCTTCGGTGAAATTGACTTTGTTTACTTTGAACACGTGCTTTTGTTATGATTATGTTCTGTCTCTGCCCCTGTTTAGTCATTGGTTGTTTTCCAAAGGTGTGTCAATATTGTTTTCAGCCGTGTTTACCCATGATTGCATTTGTCATTTAAACCCCTCTCTGTCTCTGTGCACTTTGCACAGTATTGAGTTTACCTCTTTACTAAGTGGTTGTTTCTCATTTCTCGTTTCATGTTATTGACCTAGTTTCGTGTTTCCTCGTTTTGATTGCAGCCTCGCCCTATTTATGCCTGTTTGCCGATCGCATGACCTTTTGCGTGTTTCTGGACCATGCTTTGGATTTGTCTGCCTATAACTCCTTTAATAAAAACTCTTATCTGCATTTGCATCTGTCCTCAACTCCATTACATATGAATGTGACATAATATGGCACCTTAACATGGATGCAGCAGGAGAGCATCACGGCAGTGTACATGGGGATGTCTGGCCACCCTTCATGTCAGCCCAGTTTCCCCAGTGGACTACCATAGACCTCCCGGAGGCAAATTATGGATTGTGTGACTACCCGAGGCAGTTATTGTTCCACAGACAAGAGACAGTGGCTTGGGTTCATTGGGTCCCAGTTTCATGGCCTCGCTCGTGACTGGGCAGAGCGTCTGGCCAGTACAGGGTCCTGTGCCCTCAATAATGTAACTCAGTTTGCGGAACTATTCTTGAAGGAGTTTGGGCATCCAATGCAGAGCAACAACCTGGATCAACTTTTGAGGGGAGTCAGTGTGACGAACAAGCTTGACCTGCCATTCCACACCTATTATAAGTGGATTGACAGGGCAGCTTCCACAGCTCAGCTTCAGGCACTGGCTGACAGGGCTGTGGTGGAGGTGACGCCGACCTGCAAGACCGAGGACTTCAGTAAAGAGGCCCAGTTACAGTGTCCCACATGCAGAAAACTTGGGATCCATGGATCATATTTCTGCTCTTGGGGATGTTTCAAGAACAGCTGGTGTACTCACAAACAGCTCCACAAGAGAGCATCTGCTGAGCTCCAGTCAGAGGTCAACGTAACAACCTCATCTCTAGAGCTCCAACCTGAGACCCTTGAGGTGGTCTCACCTGCTGAGCTCCATCCGGAGTTCAACATAGAGACCTCGGCTCCAGAGCTCCAGCTCGAGATCCATGAGGCAGTCTCAGCTGCTGAGCTCCAGCTGGAGGTCAATGTGGTGACCTCATCTCCAGAGCTCCAACCTGAGACCCATGAGGTGGTCTCACCTGCTGAGCTCCAGCTAGAGGTCGAAGAGATGACCTTTCATGCCAAGTTCATGTCAGCGGTGGAAGAGGGGACCTCTCAAGCCAAGTTCATGTCAGAGGTCTAAGAGACGACCTCTCAAGCCAAGTTCCTGTCCGAGGTCAAAAAGAGGGCCTCTCAAGCCAAGTTCCTGTCCAGGGTTGAGGAGGCGACCTCCCAGGACACGTTCCTTTCTCAGGTTGACAGGGCAGCCTCCCACATCAAGTTACTGTCCGAGGTCGAAGAGACGACCTCTCAAGCCAAACTCCTGTCCGAGGTCGAAGAGACTGCCTCTCATGCCAAGTTCCTGTCAGAGGTCGAGGAGGTGACGTCCCAAGCCAAGTTCCTGTTGGAGGTCGATGAGGTGAGCTCCCACGACAAGTTCCAGTCTGAGGTCGACGAGGCGACCTCCCACGCCACGTTCCAGTTTGAGAGCGACGATGTGACATTCCACTCCAAGTTCACACCTGAAATCGACATCACAACCAACCAGGTCCTGCTCACACCTGAAGTTGACGTCTCTGACCTACCAAGTTATGCTCATGCCAGAGTCTGTTGACATGACCACACAAGTGTCCCTCATGCCTGATACCGATGTCATGGCCAAACAGGTACTGCTCATGCCTGAAGCCAACATCACAAGCAACCAAATTCAGATCACACCCAAGTCTCTTGACACAGACAACTAAGTTCTGCTCATGCCCCATTCTGTTGACACGGACCACCAAGTTCTGCTCACGCCTGAGTCTGCTGACAAGGACGACCAAGTTCTGCTCACACCCGAGTCTGCTGACAAGGACGACCAAGTTCTGCTCACACCCGAGTCTGCTGACAAGGACGACCAAGTTCATAGTTTCATAGTGAAAAGCAACGGGAGATTGAAGAAAAAGGTCAAGGTCCTCACTCATTGATGGCCAAAATAATAATGCCCTAGTGAGCTGATGAGGTTTATAGAAAAGGGAAATTGAAAACAGCCAAACTTAAGGGAGTGGGAAAAAACTGAAAACGGGAACTTAAGGGCATAAGAAAAACCTGAAACATAAACATATAGGGGCTGGGAAAGTCAGAAAAACTCAAACATATTTGGCTGGGAAAATGCTCTAACTGTAAACATACTGGGAATGGAAGAAACCAAAAATTATGCATATTTGGAAAGGGCAAATTAAGGGGCAGACCCAAGGATTAGCAAACTGTATAAAAAGGAAGCCCGGACTAAGAGGAATTCAGATCACATTGAGAAGTCGCACTGTGTGAATCTCGTGTTGGTGAACAATAAACTTGGACCCTTTCTTTTCTCACTCATGGTTCTTTGTGTTTTTCTTCATCCACAAGCTGATTTAAGTATTTTGACTTTAAAACTTGGTAGTGTTCAACTGTTTGGAAAAATTGGGCACAACAACACCATGCATAAACCCTGAAGTTAGAGGATGTAGCCGCACAGAGGCTCTATGAACAGGGGCATGGCTGGCCAAAATGGTGGCCATGTAGACCCTAATTGTAGAAGGAGCCGACCCTGCTGAGAAACATTCCTGTAACAACTCCAGGACTGTAGCTAGTGTGCAGTTTACTGGGTCTTATTGGTGTTCCTCACACCACAGTAATAAAGTAGCCACTTGAATGCATGCCATTTTCTTGCCATCTACAACCTTGGTTGAGAGACCAGAATCTATGAGCTGGTGTCCCTCAGGGGCCAGACTCACAGTTCCAGATGAGGGTGATAACCATCTGAGGTCCCAGTACGTTCCTGGGTCCCTCAATGAACTGTAGCTCCCCAGTGCTGGCAGCACTCATGCAGCCCCAGACCATGACACTCTCATCACCATGCTTGACTGTAGACAAGACACACTTGTCTTTGTACTCCTCACCTGGTTGCCGCCACACACGCTTGACACCATCTGAGCCAAATAAGTTTATCTTGGTCTCATCAGACCAGAGGACATGGTTCCAGTAATCCATGTCCTTAGTCTGCTTGTCTTCAGTAAACTGTTTGCGGGCTTTCTTGTGCATCATCTTTAGAAGAGGCTTCCTTCTGGGACGACAGCCATGCAGACCAATTTGATGCAGTGTGCAGCGTATGGTCTGAGCACTGACAGGATGACCCCCCACCCCTTCAACCTCTGCAGCAATGCTGGCAGCACTCATATGTCTATTTCCCAAACACAAGCTCTGGATATAACGCTGAGCACGTGCACTCAACTTCTTTGATCGACCATGGTGAGGCCTGTTCTGAGTGGAACCTGTCCTGTTAAACCGCTGTATGGTCTTGGCCAATGTGCTGCAGCTCAGTGTCAGGGTCTTGGCAATCTTCTTGTAGCCTAGGCCATCTTTATGTAGAGCAACAATTCTTTTTATCAGATCCTCAGAGAGTTCTGTGCCATGAGGTGCCATGTTGAACTTCCAGTGACCAGTATGAGGGAGTGTGAGAGCAGTGACACCAAATTTAACACACTTGTTCCCCATTCACACCTGAGACCTCGTAACACTAACAAGTCACATGACATCGGGGAGGGAAAATGGCTAATTGGGCCCAATTTGGACATTTTCACTTAGGGGTGTACTCACTTTTGTTGCCAGCGGTTTAGACATTAATGGCTGTGTGTTGAGTTATTTTGAGGGGACAGCAAATTTACACTGTTACACAAGCTGTACACTCACTACTTTACATTGTAGCAAAGTGTCATTTCTTCAGTGTTGTCACATGAAAAGATATAATCATATATTTACAAAAATGTGAGGGGTGTATTCACTTTTGTGAGATACTGTATATATGTATGTATGTAGGGAAAATTAGCTTTTCCTTTTGTTAGATTGAGCTCAAAATGGGGTAACGTAATATGTCAACAACTGAAAAACTATTCGCAAGCAATGAGTTAAACTTAATGTATCTTATTAAGTCTGGCTAGGATATTAATCCTGTGGCCACCGATAATAATATCCTGATGTTAAACACGAATGATGAGCACAGTAACAAGACCGGATAACTTAAGACAATAAATTGTAAATATAGACAAGATGCTATTAAAATCAGATGAGACTTTATTATACTACTGTAATAACACATAATCTCTCTCTCTCACACACACACACACACACACACACACACACACACACACACACACACACACACACACACACACACACATACAAACAAAGGAGGCAAAAGACTCTTGCAGCTATTGTTAGTTTATGATGAGTCCCTGAAGATGCTGATTAGGGAGTACCTTTTGAAAAATGTTGTTAGAAGAGAACTCATTGTTTCCATGGTGTTCTAGGGTTTTAACGCTTACAAGCTATGTGGAACCTTAAAGTTTTTACTCCAATCAGCATGAAGTTAGGGCAGGGTGTAGCAACGTTCTCCACCCATGACTTCACTCAGTCCATTGTCTTTGTGGTCACAAAATTTCATGCCTTCTCATTTCTTCCTTTATAGAGTGTGGATCAAACTTTTAGTCCTAACTGTTGGTAGCTATACCTAACAATGTGCTACCTGATTTTCCTTACTCTCATCTTTCAGGATATCACACAAAGAACACACACACCAAATAAGGCATATGTTGGCCGCTGTTAACACATGACTAATAATTAATCACACACCTATATCCATAATCAGTCATACTCATGTATGTTAAACAATCAAATGTCTAAATGCAACTTTGGGGTTACAAGCATGATAATTACAGTGTAACAAATAGAAGAAAATAGGCAATTTAAGTTGTTATTTTATTATTCTTGAAGTCCTTGTTCTTTTAGAACATATGAGGTGTCCTGATTCAGTTGGTGTGACAAAGGTGTGATAAGGACCGTGATTTAAGAAAGTCAACTGGGTAAGGGAATATAAGGCTTTGCCTGTGTTGATTGTCCTTGGGGCCTGTTTGGGTGAGTCACACACTTTTTCCCAAAGTTATCAGCTGAGGGACAGGATTTTCATCTTGTAGGCCAGCCACCACATCTCAACCAGTGATCTAGATAAATGAGTTTTAAGAGTCAGGGTATAGTCATGGAGATGGTTTATTATGCATGCAAAGACACCCTGGGCACTACAGCATTTTGTAGTCTTAATCTTAGTCTAAACATAAGTTGGATACAGTTGACTTTTCTACTCATATGCACATGCAAGCAATATACCCAAGGCTAGTTAAGGAAAACATAAGTGGAAAAACATGAGAGACAAACATAAGACAAAAGACCCTGACAAAAACATAATGAAGGATAGAAACCCAAAAAACATCATGAGACCATGAGTAAGCAAAAATCACATTGAACTGATCTTAAACAATTGAATCATAATTGTGGAAAATAAGGAAAAATATTTCAAAAAATGGAACAGGTGTTATACTTCTCAGCTGGAAACTCAACCTCAAAATGAAAGCCCTGTACAATTAATTCCATATTGCAATGTTACCTTGTGTTTGTTACATATTTGTTTGTTTTTGAGTTGTCTATTGACCTAAATAAAGTTATTGTTATTGAAAACCATTTGGTGCAATGTTTGGTAATTACACTACCCTTCACTAATATTGGCACCCTTGTTAAATATGAGCAAATAAGGCTATGAAAATTGTCTTTTTTGTTTAACCTTTTGATCTTTTGTTAAAGAAATCACAACAATACTCTGCTCTCATGGTTATCAAACAATTGAGAACAAAACACAGGTTTATCAAAAAATATATATTTGTTAAATATAGGTGTGCAACAATTATTGGCAACCTTTTAGTCAATACTTTGTTCTACCACCCAAGATAACAGCTCTGAGTCTTCTCCTACAGTGCCTGATGAGGTTGCAGAATACATGGCAAGGGATTTGAGACCATTCCTTCATACATATTCTCCAGATCCTTCAAATTTCAATGTCCATGCTGGTGGACTCTCCTCTTCAGTTCACCAAACAGATTTTCTATGGGGTTCACGTCAGGAGACTTGATGCACAGATTCTCTGTTTGACCTTCAAGAATAATGAATCTTGGGTGAATCTCTTTTTTGCTTCATGTTCTTTGCTTGAGTCACTGAGTGGGTGAGAGGGCTGAACAATTAGAGCTGTAAGCCATGGTTGTAAAATAGGTGCTTGACAAGATGGAGTGGGCAGCACTTTTGTCAGAGCAATACCCACTGTGCACAACCAAGGACGCTTTACTTTCACGATGTGTGTAAGTGTGAACTGCACAGGTCACTTCTTTAATTGATCGTGGAGTTTTCTGAGCGAGCCAGTATTCAATCAGGTGGGTGCTGTGAGTGCAGCAGCCGCTATCAAGGACAAACATCTGGTATTGTTTCGCCAGCACAACCCACCCACACAGTGTCCTCTGGGTAGCGTGGTAGCTCTCTCTCTCTCTCTCTCTCTCTCTCTCTCTCTCTCTCTCTCTCTCTCTCTCTCTCTCTCTCTCTCTCTTTCTCTCATTGCATATTTTACATTCCCTGTTAAAATCACTTGCTCAATGTGGCAATTTTCCTTATATCTCTTTGACTGCAACTATACAGCATTATTGTGTCTCAGAAGAAAAAGCAAGGGTCTTATTAAGTGATAATATAACTAAATTAATATTGGATGTAATATGATTTTCAAAGTAATTCTACAGGAGGAGGTCTGATTTAATTATGATCAATTAGAATTAAGTGATTTATGTTAAAAACTTACTGGGATGGAAGCGTTTTCACAATGCGTGCATGGTTGCTGCTCAAGTTGCGTTTGATCAATAGTAAGCAGTGTTGGGTAAATTACTCAAAAAAAGTTATCCACTACAGATTACTAATTGCTACATTAAAATTATAATCTTACATTACTGATTATGGCATGTAAAAAGTAATCAGATTACTAATTTCTTTACTTTCACGCTACTTTCAAAACCCTTTCAAACCTACAAAAATACACTACAAAGTGAAACTCATAGTTCTTTCGGTAATTTTAGTACGTGTCAATGATCAGAAAAAAGTTGGATTTATCATAAGGGCAGTGGTAGCTCAGCTCAGAAGGTCATGAGTTAAAATCCCACCAAGCTGCCACTGCTGGGCCCTTAACCCTCAACTACTCAGTTGTAAAAAAAATTTTTTAATAAAAATTAGATAAATGTAAGTCACTCTGGATAAGGGCATCTGCAAACTACCATAAATGTAAATGTCATAACACTTGCCTAGTGTGTGGTCACTGTTTGTAGAACTACCAGACCGATAAAATATAAACCTTTCCTGATGGCTGTGGCTCAGTTGGTAGAGCGGGTTAACCACTAACTGCAGGGTTGGCGGTTTGATTCCCGGCCCACATGACTCCTCATGCTGAAGTGTCCTTGGGCAAGACACTGAACCCCAAAGTTGCTCCCGATGGCAAGTTAGCACCTTGCATGGCAGCTCTGCTACCATTGGTGTGTGTGTGAATGGGTGAATGAGACATAGTGTAAAGCACTTTGGATAAAAGCGCTATATAAGTTTACCGTTTACCATTTAACTAGGCTAGTTCAGTGTCGCTAGCCAAGGGGAGGCACAACTAAGCTATCACTGTCTGGGTTTAGCTGCTACAGTGCCATACAAAGTACATTACCTTTCCTTATGCACTGCTCATATCATGTTCACATAAACTGAAACTCATGTAGACATTTACACACCTTGTTTTCCTGCTCAGTATGAGAGAATGTTACTGTTCCAGTTTCAACCCATTTACTGGTTTTTAAAAAAATCGGCGTATATACATTTTTCCTCACACTGACTGTGAGCTAGTGTTTGGCAGAAATGTCAGCCAATAAGACACAAGTGTTTCCATGTATTTTCCTGTAAACCCTGTCTGATTGGTCTCGCCTATGTTCGCTGAAGATATAAAATTACAGGCTGTCTTCTTTTACTCATGTTCAGTTACATAGTGACAAACCGCTCCAAGTGGAGAATTATTCAGGGCTAAAGAAAAAATCTTTCTGGCAAAACATGATTTATTTTAAAAATACATTTTACTTAATATTGGTTTCTTAACAATACATTTGTAATGCAAGTAGCATCGTTTTATTGACATCAGTAACTGTAATCAAATTACATAAATTTAAAATGTAATGTGTTACATTACTGCTTTATCAGAAAAAGTCATTAGATTACATTAACAAAGTAATGCATTATAGAGTAACCTATTACACCCAACTCTGATAGTAAGTCACATGACCATAACATGCAGTTTGTCTTTACCTGTGCTAAGAACACAATATTCAAGCTAAAACCTCCAGAAGCATCACTTCTCTGACACATCCACTTAAGCGTCATACATTTTCTATTGCTCTGCATTTTAAACTCAGCCACTTAATGGTCACATTTTAACAGCCTCTTGGCCACATTGAAGAAGAAAAAAACAAAACACATAATGGACTTCATATTGAAGAAAAGTGTTTACCGAAATCTTTACCAACGTCAAATCAGATAGGCTCTACTTTAGTATATTACCTGGAGATATTTCTACTACTCATTTCGTAGAAGGCAAAATATGTCACAATCTTTTCAGACATGTACACGTGCAGTACATAAAAAATGACACCATCGATTTGGATGGGAATCCCAGAAATAATTTGGTAACAACTATGTTATCGCATCTCTACATGCAAAACTAGTCCAATACAGGGTAGTCGAGATATCCAGGAAAACTCTCTCTTTGTGTTTACAAATGCTATGTCCTCCATGCTGAGAACTTAATGGAATCCTGCCATATGGCAATGATGTGGACTCAGATCCCACCGGAGTTCCAGGTGTGGACTGAGGCAGAATGAGCTAATGCGCTGCAGAGCACACTGTCTCGCTACGCTAACCTCAACAGCTGTGAGTCCTCCATGAGGACACGGCTGCAGGGGTACCAGTGTTTGATTAGGGAAACTCAGCACAGCCCACTTAACTACCACATATGGGGATGACTTGCATTTTAGTTTGGGAACAAGTCTAATTTCACATGTGAATAAATGAGTCTTGTTCAAATGACCTTCAGTGCTGCAGATGCCTACTGAGTAGTGAATTAAGTGGGGAACTGACTACAGGAATTTCAATGTATATGAACTAATAAGGACAATTGGGTGCGTGCCTAAAATCTTCAGGAAGTTCAGTCAGGTTGATCTACTAATATTAAACAGTTCAAATAACCCTGGATGAATAAAAAACCTTTTCATCATATAGTCACTAAGTGGAACTTATTGGAAATGCTGAACAGCATAGAACTTGAATTAATTTGAAGCTTCATTTGAAACTGAAATGTGCTACAGTGCATGTTCAATTAGTTATCAATATAGGTCATATATAGTTGTTTCTTTTTCTTCTTGCTTTCTTACTGCCATTTTCCTCAGGCTACAACAGTCTCAGAAATCCACTGAAGAGAAATCTTTATAAACTACTTTATCCTGGTCAGGGTACCAGTGGATCTGGGGACATTTCTGGAAAACTGGGCATGAGGTGAGGATATGCACAACAATCCACCCACCATGTTTTTGGGAGGTGGGAGGAAAACAGAGAAGCTTGAGGAATCCCACATGGTCACATGCAAAACATGTAAAATGCTACACATACAATAAACCTATATTTACAGTGCATCCGGAAAGTGTTCACAGCACTTCACTTTTTCCACATTTTGATATGTTACAGCCTTATTCCAAAATGGATTAAATTCATTATTTTCCTCAAAATTTTACAAACAATACCCCATAATGACACCATGAAAGAAGTTTGTTTGACATCTTTGCAAATTTATTAAAAATAAAAAACAAAAAAGCACATGTACATAAGTATTCACAGCCTTTGCTCAATACTTTGTTGAAGCACCTTTGGCACCAATTACAGCCTCAAGTCTTTTTGAGTATGATGCTACAAGCTTGGCACACCTATTTTTGGGCAGTTTCTCCCATTCTTCTTTGCAGGACCTCTCAAGCTCCATCAGGTTGGATGGGGAGCATCGGTGCACAGCCATTTTCAGATCTCTCAAGAGATGTTCAATCGGGTTCAAGTCTAGGCTCTGGTTGGGCCACTCAAGGACATTCACAGGGTTGTCCTGTAGCCACTCCTTTGTTATCTTGTCTGTGTGCTTAGGGTCGTTGTCCTGTTGGAAGATGAACCTTTGCCCCAGTCTGAGGTCCAGAGCGCTCTGGAGTAGGTTTTCATCAAGGATGTCTCTGTACATTGCTGCATTCATCTTTCCCTTGATACTGACTAGTCTCCCAGTTCCTGCCACTGAAAAACATCCCAACAGCATGATGCTGCCACTGCCATGCTTAACTGTAGGGATGATATTGGCCAGGTGAAGAGGGGTGCCTGGTTTCCTCCATACATGATGCTTGCCATTCAGGCCAAAGAGTTCAATCTTTGTTCAATCTTTGATCTGAGAGTCCTTCAGGGGCCTTTTGGCAAACTCCAGGCGGGCTGTCATGTGCCTTTTACTGAGCAGTGGCTTCCGTCTGGCCACTCTACCATACAGGCTTGATTGGTGGAGTGCTCAGGGATGGTTGTTCTTCTGGAAGGTTCTCCTCTCTCCACAGAGACATGCTGGAGCTCTGTCAGAGTGACCATCAAGTTTTTGGTCACCTCCCTGACTAAGGCCCTTCTTCCCTGATCACTCAGTTTGGCCATGCAGCCAGCTCTAGGAAGAGTCCTGCTGGTGCCAAACTTCTTCCATTTACGGATGATGGAGGCCACTGTGCTCACTGGGACCTTCATTGCTGCAGAAATGTTTCTGTACCCTTCCCCAGATCTGTGCCTCAATACAATCCTGTCTCGGAGGTCTACAGAGAATTCCTTGGACTTCATGGCTTGGTTTGTGCTCTGACATGCATTGTTAACTGTGGGACCTTATATAGACAGGTGTGTGCCTTTCCAAATCATGTCCAGTCAACTGAATTTACCACAGGTGGACTCAAATCAAGTTGTAGAAATGTCTCAAGGATGATCAGTGGAAACAGGATGTACCTGAGCTCAATTTTGAGTGTTATGGCAAAGGCTGTGAATACTTATGAACATGTGCTTTTTTTATTTTTATTTTTTATAAATTTGCAAAGATTTCAAACAAACTTCTTTCACATTGTCATTATGGGGTATTGTTTGTAGAATTTTGAGGAAAATAATGAATTTAATCCATTTTGGAATAAGGCTGTAACATAACAAAATGTGGAAAAAGTGAAGCGCTGTGAATAATTTCCAGATGCACTGTATAAGCTATAATAACAATAAAGAGAAAAACTGATCCCATACATAATTCTGTTATACAGTATGTGATGCCAGTAATTGGTAGTGTGCACAATGTTTTTTGGAATTAAAATGTAAAACTCACTTGAGTTTGATCCGTCAGCCAATAAACCATTAGCAGTACAGCATACATATTAATTCTAATACAAAAACAATTCTAAATGGCCAAAGTTTCATGGGCACCTGATCATCATACCCATATATGGGCCTTCCTTAAACTGTTGCAACAAAATTCTTTGAACTGAAAGGCCCAAACCTGCCATCAGTGCCTGACCTCATAATGTTCTTGTGGCTGAATGGCCAATCCCCACAAGCATTTTCCAAAATCTAGTGGAAACCTTCCCAGAAGATTGGGGATTATTATTACAGCAAAGGGATGGCTAAATCTGGAATGAATACATTTTTAAATAAATCTACGTATGTACCTTTAAAAAAATATATCATACATCTACTTACAGCTTTACAAATGTTTGCATTTGTTTTTGTTTTTCTTCATCAAGGTTGTGGTTTGAGTTTCCAAGTCTGACTAGAAAATGGCTCTTAGGGCCCAGGATGCAGCACAAATATGATCAAAGCCCTAAAAGTAATGAGTCACAGCATGGAAATCCCATCCTGCCTGCAGAGACCACAGTGTTGAACCAACTCCTTCCTTCACACATCTGGTGCAGTGCACTGAGGTAAAACCCTGCTTTCATAATTTCCCTGCAACTTAGAGAAGTGTGTTGCCATGTGGTGAACATCATTCTCCATTTCCTTATGGTGTCCTGTTCAGAATCAACACTTGAATTAGGACCAAGTCAGCTGTTGTATTCTACCATAAACTACAAAGAAGTCAACTATTACATTTCTGTATATGAAGAACAGTTTGTTGATGTATACATTTGGTTCATTGGTCTATATCAGTTTTACCAAGAACTGTTTTTACTTCATCATTTTTTCAAACAAGATTATTATTTAACAATTTTAGTCTAAACTTATTTACTGAAAGCAATGGCAACAGTGAGTAAAAAGAGATCATTTCTAATTGTCAATTTCAGGTGGTAATCATTAAGAGACAAAAATAAATGTTAGCATCCTTCTAACATGAATGTTATAGTAATTTAACAAAATGGCATGCAAACAGGATGGTTCAATACAATATGATTTCAAGTTATAATCCAACGATTCAATATTTTACTATACCACTGAATCTGCTACAATGTGATATAATTTAGTAGCCTCCAATGGATTTGTGACCAAGTTTACGAAAAATACATAAACAATACACTGTTTGAAATTGAAGGCAAATGCACTACAAGAATTTATTATGAACAGAGGAGAAAACAAAAGGCTATGTTAGCTAATTAAGGGGAAAACAATGAATAGGTACACACACTCAGAAAACAATGAACCAATCATAAGGACTGAAAGGGAAACCAAACCAAAATATAATGTTCCAAATTTGAGTATGACGGTTTTTTTTAAGGGCCCTCGAAATGATTGTTTTTGAAGGATATAACCAGGGGACTCCACTTGGTGAATAAAAATGGCTGTAGTAATGGACAGGTTTGAACATCTATCAAGTCCAATTAAGAAAAAAATATATTTAGTATTATGAAAATATACCTAAAATGCATAAAAACAGACAAATGCAAATAAGCATTGATGTAGGTTTCATTATTTTATTACCACCTCAGGCAACAGTTTATATCTCATACATCATTATTTGTTTGCCCCTGTAAATTTACATTAGACTAACTGAACAGCAGCTCTTAAGTGAAATTGGTGGGAGTGGGAGCAAGTTTTGTTGTTTACTCCATCTGTTAATTATTAAATTGTGATTCTGATTCATGTTTTCTTAATTTTACATAAGTTACACGTGATATTTTCTTTCATCACCCTACCAGGGGGGGTGTTCTTTGGAACTGGTTGCTCACTTTCTTTCCAAGTTCCAATAGCAAAGTCATCACCTTATGACTGTGACTCCATGTGGGTAGCTATAAAAGGTCCCTTCTACATCATCCAGATCCTCTTTCCTATTCCCATCTCATCTGAGGAGTTGAGGAAATGTATTCAAGATGCTAAGTATAGCGTTCTAATTCTTTGTTGCTTGCTAATTTGGTTATTGTTAAGTGTTCCCCAGCAAAGGATTGTGCGTTGACACACACCTCGAGTGACAGTAATTCTAGTGTCTGACTTATTACTATTCTCAGCACGGTTGACTGTGTCTTTAGAAGAGACACATGGCCTATTGTTTGTGTTGGCGTGTAGCAGTGTGGGCGCCCTGGCCCTAAATGAAATAAAGCCATAACTGCAGGCATAATGGGTAATGAAATCTTCATGGCTCCACTCCAAGCAATAGGAGATGCAGTAATGGAGTGCGGTAGATCACTGAGGTAAACGCAGATGAGAAGGCAAGTTGGCTGGCTCAAACTAGAGCATGGTAAAAACATGTGGTGCCAGCTGCTGTTAGTACCTGGACAGGTCTTTGGCACACAGACCTTTAACTAGATTGTTGCCTCCTTCTCTCTGAATCACAAGCTAGACATTTTGAGGCAAAAGCTGCCTTTTATGCTTGTCTGCAATTTCACAGTTGGAATCTTTGACTCTGTTCAGTGCCTCGAGTCAGTTGAGACTGTTCAGTGAAGCGATTTTTGTCCAAACGTGCAGTCAGATCAAGCCGCCCAAAACTACTATTACGCACATAATAACGCTTGAAAACCAGAAAAAGAATGTGCCAGAACATGACTCATTAAAGTTGGTGCATGGTAGTTTCCAATAATGATTCATTCACCTTAGTGACTCAGTAAAAAAAAATATTCCTAAACCGAATGTAGTATCTAGCCATGACATTATTTACAGATAAGAGGATGGATGAATGGATGGATGGATGGATGGAAGGCCATGTTATGTCACCTTTATGAATCTAGCACATTTAAATATCAATGTGCCAAACAAATTGCTGTTCAATAAAATTAGGTAAACCGGCAATGAAATGAAATACAAAGAAATTGAAAAAGGCATTAACAGACATAAGCAAAGATGATAACTCAGGACAAAACTGAAGGCTTGATGTTACATATCTTCAAATGACTGAAATGTCTGGGAGAATAAATGCACTCCGTGTGCTCTGTGGTGCGTTTATGTGATTCTCACCTTCAATAGAGAGCAATATCAGAACTTTGAGTGATTTTTATCCTCAGAGGTGATAAATACCAGAAATGTAAGCAATTATATCCTTAATAGAAGGATATTTACTTGTAAATATTGGTACTTTGAGTGATTGTCAATCTCATCAGAATATAGTATCACCACATCCTTAAAAGTATGATATCAGCAATATTTATGAGTGCTCTTATCTGGTGAGGTGCTCTATCAGGAAGAACTCTCAACTTAGATATATGTTTCGTAATATTTCTAGAATAAAAGGAATGTTATTTGTGTAACTATGGTTCTATCTTTGTCAGAAAAAGGAAGTAAAGGGGTTAGTGGACATTATTATGTCATCAAGAGCTATGATAATGTTCTGAATGCAGTATTATAAGGCTATACACCAAAACATTACCACTTCACTTACTGGTACAGTATGTTTTTTTTTTTTTTACATCTGGAGAAAACCGGGTGTAGGTTTTCTCCCACTGTCTAAGTACATACATGGCATGGAGCGGTGGTGTAGCTAGCTTCACGTCCTACAACATCAGAAGCAGTTTGATTGCATAGCTGGTGACTGTTGGCTAACTGTATGCTGTAATTTTACTACACCAGTAAAGTTTAAATAAATAAATAAAATGAAAATAATAAAACAAATATAAATAAATAAATAAATAAATACCTACATAACTGTCACAGTTTCCCCTTTAAGCAGCACACTGGAGAGCATGTGGGCGTGCGTGCACGAGTAAGGTGCGCGAGCACCTGCTTTTCGTATATTGACAATCGTGATATATATCCATCCATTTTTTATATACTGATTATCCTACAGGGTCACAGGGAACCTGGAGCTATCCCAGGGAGCATGGGGCATAAGGCAGGGTACGGGGTGCCAATCCATCACAGTGCACAATCACATACACATTCACACATCCATTCATACACTACAGACAATTTGGACATGCCAATCAGCTTGCCATGCATGTCTTTGGACTGGGGGAGGAAACCAGAGTACCCAGAGGGAACCCCTGCAGCATGGGGAGAACATGCAAACTCTGCACACACAGGGCCATGGAGGGAATCAAACCCCCAACCCTGGAGGTTAATGATTAATTAACTTAAAGTTTACTATTTTGGAGCAACAAATTTTGAACAAGTATATTTTAGTTGTAATTTAATTATATAAAAGCCCAATTTAAAGTTTATTTAGTGTACTTTTGTGTGCTAAAGTTGAACAACTTCAAGTATACTTAGTACACTTTAAGTACGTAAGTAGTCTGTGTAGGGACTACTTGCATGCTTGATGAGTAAAATTAATGTGTACCTTAATTGTGTTATAAGTACATTTATTTATTATGAGTGTCTTCCAAATATACCAGAAATATACGATGAATATTTTATTATTGCGATAATAGTATATGCCCTGTTATACTTTTGGCTTATTCCAAATACTAAAAAAATGTACACTTTTGAGTCAATAACAGTATACTTTATTATTAATTAGCTACTCTACTTTGTACAATATACTTTCAACATTACATACTCTTACACAATATGGTATTTTAAACCAGTATACTAAAGGCTGAATTAGGAAAAAGGGGACTTTTTCCTAATGCTGAATGCACTTGTTTTCAAGACTATTAAAATAAATAACCTGCATCAACATCACAAATGAAGACAGATATATGAAGACAATAACAAGTTCAATGGTTTTTATTTAAACTTCACATGGTTTCAGCATTATAAATCTGAACAAAATGAACTGACCATGTTTTTTATTAAAAGAAGACTGAAAGATTTAAAAAACAAAACAAAACATTGCACCGATGCCCATACCGGCGTACTGCCCATACCCTCTATACACAAACACAAACTATACATTATGTTCCTTTTTCTGGCTGAACTGCTCATTATTACACTTGCATCTGATGGCCATGAAGAACAGCATCTGTTAACAGAACAGACAGAGATAAGGTCAGATTACATGTTCATACATCTTTTTCTTCAGCTTCCACTACATTAGCCTGTCTAAATCTTGTATTGAACCTATTTTTGAACTGTAAATCAGGATTAGAAGTGAGGAATTGTATCAGTATGGCATATCAATCCAGTACAATACACTTCCAGTACATACTCAAACATATACAGTATGCAACAGAAGTGAGTACACCCCTGTGCAACATCACAATATAACTTAAAAATCAAATGATTCAAAACATCTGGATTACGCATGTAACCCTGTTCCCTGAGAAGGGAACAAACATTGCATGAACTTCATGCTGTGGGAAGCGCCTTCGCACATGACCAATATCCGAAGTCTGTTTGAAATCATGGCTATTTATAGGCCTGTTGTGACGTGACATTTCATGCTTTGCCTGATTATAAAACGGCACCTGTATACCAAGTCATTAGCCTCTATTATCTGAAGTGAAGATGTGATTCACAGGCATGTCCCAGTATGACAAAGCTATGCAACGTGTCGTTCCCTTCTCATGGAACAGGGTTACATGCGTAACCCAAACGTTCCCTTTCAAAGGGAACTCAATGCTGTGTGAGCTTCACTCTGTGGGAACGAGTATACTCACAACTGAAATATCAAACTGTAATATCAAACGAATGTGATCGGCGTACACCACCCCGCTACAGCACACACATCCTGTAAGGGTACCCCTTTGGATAAAGCCTTCAAGACCCCCCCCCCAGTGGAATGAGCCCTTATGCCCAGAGGCATAGCAAGGCCGCACACTTCATAGGCGATAGAGATTGTCTCCATTATCCAGTTGTAGATGCTCTGTTTTGACACAGCATCACCTGTACTGTTGCCGCCAAAGCAGACCAGCAACTGCTCCGATGAATGCCACTGGCCGGAGTGGTGGACATAAGTAGAGAGCCCTTACTGAACACAGTAGGTGCAATTTCTGCCCAGAAATCACTACCCAGAACTTATCCTGTAGCCCAAGAAGCCAACCATAACTGGATCGATATTATTCCAGAATCCCCAAAAGTGAGCCAGACAACAGCCTTTACAACTGCTATATAATATTTACATAATCTGAAATGTATAAAATTGAATAAAATAAAAAAAGGAAACTAAGCAGATGCAAATTCAAAAAAGCTTTCTTGATGTTGACAACAAGTAAAACAAACTGAATATCAGACAGAGAACTAAAATACTTGGAACGTAAACTAAAATGTAATCGTAAATTAAAAAGAATGTGAAAATATGTGCAAGATAAATAAGATACAGAAAGAAAATACAAACAAAAAGCAACAGACAGTTGTTACAAAATATATAAACAAGAACAAGCTAGAAAGACAATAGAAACCAAGTAATCAATTAAAACGTTTCAAACAATACATATTTTATTATTACATTTTTAAAGTTGTAGTGCATAAACAATTGAGTTGCAGAAATAACAGAAACCAATACTATATATATATAGATATATACATACACATACATATACACACACAGATGTGTAAGTATGCAATAAGTTGCAAAAAACAATATAGTTAAAATTAAGTTGTAAAATGTAAAAATTTTTAGTTTTGACATACTGAATGTGTGTGCATTAATAGCTTGTAAAGGTGTTATTTTCTTTCTGCCACATTGCTTAAGCCATCAGCTAGATTAACCCATCGTGTTATGACTTTTTCTACCTCCAATTCTGTTATTTGTGGACATGGTAGATTTCGTCTTACAGCCTCTAGAATAGGATCATACAGATACAGAGTTAAGAATAAAACTACATTGAGATCAAATGCATCATAATAGGGCCTTAAAGCACATAGTACAATAGACAGCACCACTCCAAGGACCAAGACTTTCAAAATTCAATTCATAACGTGAAAATACGTTGCTAGATTTAAAAATTACAGAAAGATTTACAACAGCTCTTACCAATCACAACTTTTTTAAGCTCCAAACTTTGGAACGATGTTTTCCTGTTTACACCTCTCTGGTTCACTGCTTTTGCAAAGTCACTGCCTGCTTCAATATTGTCCTTACAGGGTCCTTCACATCAACTCCACCCAACATTCCAAGTTCAAGTACCTAAATAAAAAAAAAGTTGTCAATATTAAGCAAAATTAAAAACACTACCAATATTATGCAAATGACACTACATATAAGAGTGAACCTCCCCAATTCAAATACAATTTTAATTCTACTCAGATACAGACTTTTAAGTGATAACAGCAGTCAAATATGCATAACTGACAGTGTTACCTACCACAATTCTTCTTGTTTCCAGAGAGGATTGGAGATCGTTTTCAAGGACAGTTAACAAAGCTAAGTCATTACAAACAAAGAAATCCTACATCTTATGAATGGATTGCAGTGTGGTAGCCTTTTACCCTGGAGTCTGGGTGCTTCCTGATGCCACACTGAATGTGCTGCTTGCTCAGGAGACTGTAAAGTTGATTCCTGTCACAATGATAGTTCAGGTGTGTGATTCAGTGATGTTCTTGCAGAACTTCAAACAGGTTCAAACAGCTTGTTGGCTTTTCCGCATGTTGATTTGCTCACTGTAGGCCCACTTGTTTTCCAATGTGCACTGTAAAAGAAATAAAAAAATATATACAGTATCCCACAAAAGTGAGTACACCCCTCACATTTTTGTAAATATTTGATTATATCTAAGTAAAAAATGTCCAATTTGGGCCCAAAGTGTCAATACTTTGTATGACCACCATTATTTTCCAGCACTGCCTTAACCCTCTTGGGCATGGAGTTCACCAGAGCTTCACAGGTTGCCAGTGGAGTCCTCTTCCACTTCTCCATGACGACATCACGGAGCTGGTGGATGTTAGAGACCTTGTGCTCCTCCACCTTCCATTTGAGGATGCCCCACAGATGCTCAACAGGGTTTAGGTCTGGAGACATGCTTGGCCAGTCCATCACCTTCACCCTGAGCTTCTTTAGCAAGGCAGTGGTTGTCTTGGAGGTGTGTTTGGGGTTGTTATCATGCTGGAATACTACCCTGCGGCCATGCTCTGCTTCAGTATGTCACAGTACATGTTGGCATTCATGATTCCCTCAATGAACTGTAGCTACCCAGTGCTGGCAGCACTCATGCAGCCCCAGACCATAACACTCCCACCATCATGCTTGACTGTAGGCAAGACTCACTTGTCTTTGTACTCCTCACCTGGTTGCCGCCACACATGCTTGACACCATCTGAGCCAAATAAGTTTATCTTGGTCTCGTCAGACCACAGGACATGGTTCCAGTAATCCATGTCCTTAGTCTGCCTGTCTTCAGCAAACTGTTTGCGGGCTTTCTTATGCATCATCTTTAGAAGAGGCTTCCTTCTGGGACGACACGCATGCAGACCAATTTGATGCAGTGTGCGGCATATTGTCTGAGCACTGACAGGCTGACCCCCCACCCCTTCAACCTCTGCAGCAATGCTGGCAGCACTCATGTGTTTATTTTCCAAAGACAACCTCTGGATATGGTGCTGAGCATGTGCACCCAACATCTTTGGTCGACCATGGCGAGGCCTGTTCTGAGTGGAACCTGTCCTGTTAAACTGCTGTATGGTTTTGGTCACTGCGCTGCAGCTCAGTGTTGGGGTCTTGGCAATGTTCTCATAGCCTAGGCCATCTTTATGTAGAGCAACAATTCTTTTTTTTTCAGATCCTCAGAGAGTTCATTGCCATGAGGTGCCATGTTGAACTTCCAGTGACCAGTATGAGGGAGTGTGAGAGCGATGACAACAAATTTAACACACCTCCCCATTCACACCTGAGACCTTGTAACAGTAACAAGTCACATGACACCGGGGAGGGAAATGACTAATTGGGCCCAATTTTGACATTTTCAATTAGGGGTGTACTCACTTTTGTTGCCAGCAGTTTAGACATTAATGGCTGTGTGTTCAGTTATTTTGAGGGGACAGCAAATTTACACTGTCATACAAGCTGTACACTCACTACTTTACATTGTAGCAAAGTGTCATTTCTTCAGTGTTGTCACATTAAAATATATAATCAAATATTTGTGAGATACTGTATATATATATATATATATATATATATATATATATATATATATATATATATATATATATATATGTGTATATATATATATATATATATATATGTGTATATATATATATATATATATATATATATATATATATATATATATATATATATATTCAAAAATACAGGCTCCAAGAGTAGAAACTCGATGTAACAAAATACACCTGTGTTCACTGAAACTAAATTGAGTACACATGTGATTTCCAGCTAGCCTAATTACATGAATATGGTTATAAAATGACCAGTGAACACCAGACCTTTCTCAGTTTTGGGTCTATTGGCTGTGTCTATCTGTACGTCTGCATCATGACTCCAAATGGAAAAGAATTGCCAGACGAACTGAAAAATCTGATTGTGAGACTTCAAAAAGATGGAAATCTGAATGGTAACCAACTAAAATCAGTTGAAACACAGTTGCAGCAGTAATCAGGAGGTATAGAACAAGCCATAGTACCACTAATCAGAGCTGCAGTAGCCATCCTCCTAAAATGACGCCACAGACAGCGAGGCTTGAGTCTGTCATTAAAAATAAGTGTGGGTGTACAAAGTATTTAAAAAATACAAAATTTGAATCTCAGTACAACTTTCTGAAACTTAATAAAACAGCTTGTAAACAATGTCATATAACCCTACATTTACCTTAGGAAAGTCATTAAATGTCCATAACTTGATAGTTAACTAGAAAAAATATAACTCTATTATTAGTATTTTGGTAATATGCACTATATTACATATTCATTATATTCATACTTAACCTGTTAGTGATGTCTCATTTACTGTATGTTTGAATAAATCTGTCATGAAAACAAGTTATGACAGCCACCATATAAATGTTTATATTTCAATAACGAATTGGTGTAGAAACATAATTATATCATTAAAAAGTTGATATAAAAACTGCCTTATTTAAATGCGAAATGTTTGGTTACATGTTTTTATTTGAGTGTTGATTATTATATATAAAAAAATTTAAACTGAATTTGGACTCTGTTGTTAATTTTAACTTTTACTATTATAGTATATATGTACCAACTGACAGGGATCCCTGTATAGTTTACAGCATTAGTTGAGATATTGTTTTCTTTAAGAAAAATTGGATTTTACTGTACCTGATATATATCCAAATGAATCAACATTGAATAGAATCGAAATAATAAAAAAAATTAATTTGTAATTGTACTAGAGACAACATAATTTAATAAAAAACAGTTAAATAAGACACCGGTTGATGTTTGCATTAATGATTATAAGAGAAAGGAAAGTCTTTAGGATTTGTACATCTGGTCCCTGGCTGACTGTTTGATCTTGGTTTGCTTTGCCTGAAAAAAATGTAAAGTAAAAAAAAATCTGAAAAATTAATAACATCCTCATAATGTCACATTCACGTTGTCCACAGACAAATAATGTTAAGTCCTCTGCCAAAGCCTACAAGAAAGTAGCTGGATGTTTAGCTCGATTCATCACTTTTTGAGCTAGCATATAAAGAAGTAGGCTACACATTTAAACTTAAAACCGGTTAAAGCACACATTAGAATTTGACTGCCATGTCGAAACATGACTTTTTCAAAACATCTATGTCCACTTAAGAGCCTGGCTTTTTTAGCCTCCGCCACATTGGTTGCCATCGATGCCTTTGGATATACTAAAATACTGGCTGACAAGATAACTACCAGGCTCCAGAAACTTGGCAGATGAGGAATATTACAGCATGATAATGATCCAAAGGCAAAATTGGATTGTTCTGTACCTGATATATATCCAAATGAATCGATATTGAATCATAAAATTCGAAATAATAAAAATTTTAATTTGTAATTGTACTACAGACAACACAATTAAAAAAAAACAACAGGTAAATATGACACCAGGTGATGTTTGCATATAAGCAAGACTTTTTCAAAACTTATCTATATCCACTCACTAGCCTGGCTGTTGTAGCCTCCACCACATTGGTCTCCATCATTTTCTTTTTCATGTGCACACCCATGCTTTCTTCCTTGGCTATCATTACCTAAAATTAATAAATTCTTCTGTGTGACGAGTTTTTGAATGATTCTTATATTACAAGAAGGGTAAAGAAATTTAGTCTATACCTGCTACCAATAACATTACACAGTTAAGCAATGAAGTAGCTGAAAGGGTATATGGGTAATAACTGGTACAATCCAAACTTGCCTCCAAATAGCAGGACTTTAGCAGGCACTTCTTCTCAGGTTCTTTTCGCATGGGCCATTTTTTTTCGAGTCAGTTATTGTCACCATCATGGTCAGGGCGTGATTTCACTTGATTGCACTGGTCCAAATTCCGAAGAATGAGCAATGTACTTTCCACTTTTAATGTTTTATTAAATAGGTCATATATAGTGAATTGGAATGGCATTGTGACCTCCTGCAGACCTCATGTGAGTGAGCGAGGGAGCGTCAAACGATAACCATCAGCAGCCCTCATTTGCTGCAGAGAGCAACAAAACTATGACACTTGATTGGTCACAGACCTTGGCGCCAAGCTTCTCAAATTCAGAGCCATCAAATAGACTACTCTGAAATCATCATGGCATCAAAGAAAAGAAGAGCACCGTTTACTTGTCTGTTGTACTGTGGTTGAACTGCCACTTGTGAAATCACAGTCTAGTAGCTGCCACTTTCTGTTTAGTAGAACACTCACATTTTCTTGCTTGTATAGTTATTTAAGTGTGCTGTTGATGTATTGTTTACCATGGATTTGCGTGTACGATTGTAACATGATACTATATACTCTGCCTGTATAAACTTATTAAAAATACTTACACTTAAATCACAATTACAAGAGTAGCCTGTCCAGTGCATACAGTATACTTTATTTAAAAATATGTTAAAAAATGGGATTTCAACTCATTAGTCAAACAACATGCTGTAGCTTCAAACTGCCCAGATTTTGTGAGCTTGTGCCAACTGTAGCATCACATTCCTGTTTTGGCTGACAGGTGTGGAAGGTGATGTGGTCTTCTGCTGTTGTAGTCTCAAAGTTCGACGTCTTGTGAATCCTGAGATGCTCACCATAGTTGGAAAGTGTGTTTATGTTGACTTACCACACACTTCCAAACCAGTCTGGCCATTCTCCTCTGATGTTTCATCCACAACGCATTTTCAACCTCAGTGGATGTTTTTGTTGTTGTTTGGATTTTGCACAGCATTCTGTGTTAGCAGTTCTGAAATATATGTTGTTGCTACTACATAATCACTGTAAAAGGTAAGCATGCAGGTTTACAACAGCTCTATCAATAGCTAATTTTTAAAAACCGTTTTGTCGGTGTTTAAAAAAAAAACAAAAAAAAAACACCTTGACAAACATAATTAAATTGGGTCCTAAAACTGCAGAAACATTTTATGTGGTCAGGCAGGACAATGAAATTTTAAAAAGCATCTCTGACTGGACAAATGACCTGAATGACTCCCCCCTCCAGGGAAAATGACAAGCCACTGAGTGGGGGATAATGGCCCACTTTTACAAGGTTAGGAGCACTGACCCCATGAATCCCTCATACTGTAGGAGTGGCAACAATGGCATTTTGAACGCTGGTGCCAAGGGTGCTGGCATTCTGTAATGAGATTTGGTGCCATCTGTCGTGACATCTTCGGGATATTCAAGACACCGTATGCTCTGTGCCAAGTGATTGTTACTCCAGACACAACCCCACAAGGTGACTGCCAGCTTGTACTGTATGCTATCTATTCTGCACTTGGACAGACTCTTTCCCATTATATATTTATAAGAATGCTAGTGCCCCCTTTTAAACCATATATCTTTAATATCAGTCAGATTAAGTGTGATGACACGTACAACAGCTTATCTCTAAAAGAAGTGAACGGATGCAATCATGACACAATTTATTCAATTGAACATCTAAACTATAAACCAACCAAAACATCTCAACCATAAGGAACTCTATAAAGATATGATTGACAATGAAAAGAGGATCTTGTTTTCAGATTCAGATATTTTTTGGATGTTGAGCATGTCTTCACACAATATTATCATAGGAAAATCAGGATGTTTACCATTTTATAAGAAAACCAAAGCACTGTCAGAAATACATAATTTGCATAGTTCATGAATGACATGGGCTTTTCAGTAAGTAAAAAATTATGTGAATTTGAATAAACAAGGCTGAATTTGATTAATCAGGGTTTTTTTTTCACTAATCCCATTCCTAATCCTAGCATTAAACTTTGTATCTTTTTATATGACATAAGTGAGTCCAAGTGGGGGACCATGTTGATTAAACCAATACTCCAAATCCTTATGACAAAATGAGTTGAGATAAGATAGCACAAATTAAGATATAACAAAAACCTGTCTTCAAACATGAGTCATCATTATGCAAGACTTTGTGAATTTGAAATTAGCACACTGGCCCTTGAAGTTTTTCTCTGAGAAATGAGCACCCCTTACAGAAAAAAAAGCAAAAGACCAATTTTGTGCTGCATTTCTCATCCAGATCTAGGTTTAGTTTTTTGTTGTTGTTGTTGTTGTTGTTGTTGTTGTTGTTGTTGTTGTTGTTGTTGTTGTTGTTGAATGTCAGCATGAAGGTCAAAATTGATGGGAGAAAAAATATACAAAATAACTGCAAAGAAATATTGATTAGACATATATTACATATATTACATTAGCATACCAGATGTGAGATTTTGAAAAGACAATAACACTAATGTGTTTATTTAGTTTTCTTTCTTAAGACTTTTTAACATTTTCAATCCCAAATACCAAAATGGTATTGACTGTCACAAGCAACTATTTCTGTAAACAGCAATTTCTGGGCTTTCAGAAATGTCATATTTTACTTCTTTGATAGCCCAAGCATAAATGTAAAATGCTTGTTAGGTATGTAGTAATGCTGATGTAATAAGAAAGTATGGTCCAAGTGTAGACTGAAGAGAACCTTAAGCAAAAATCATTGTCAAGAGATCTGGCCAAATTAAAAACACAAAAGGATAAACAATGGGGCAGGCAAAAAAATATTAAACATGAAAAACAGTTCATAGTACAAAATACAAGAATTTCCTACATAAGTAATAAAGGGTTTGGAATTACCTTTTGTAAAGAAGTGTAACTGGAAACTTACACTTCTGGCAGAAACAGCCAAGTCAAGTCTCAAGTCTCTGAGGTGGAGTCCATGTCAAGTCTCAAGTCTTTGTTCTATTTTTAGTAATAGTTCTTTCACTTTACCATCCACTGTGAGAGCTTGGGAAGGCAAAATGTTGTGGCACTCAAAAATAATGGTCACTTAGAACTCAATTTTTATTTTTATTGGAAATTCAGTCTGAAACAATCTTACAGTATGACTAGCTTGATTACTCTCTCTTCAAAGTGCCCTTCGGAGTAGAGTGTTCAGATGCAAACAGAACAAATATGGGACATGTAGTAAGTTCGTGTGAGACAATAGGGGACATATTTCCAACATGCAAAGGCCTACCATTTTGATGTCTAAATGAATAAGAAACATGCACACTCTGCCCATTTATCCATCCATCTTCTATACCGCTTATCCTCCTTCAGGGTCACAGGGGAACCTGGAGCCTATCCCATGGAGCATGGGGCACAAGGTGAGGTACACCCTGGACAGGGTGCCAATCCATCACAGGGCACAATCACAAACACATTCACACACTGCAGACACTTTGGACATGCCAATCAGCCTACCATGCATGTCTTTGGACTGGGGGAGGAAACCAGAGTAGCCGAAGGAAACCCCCGCAGCACAGGGAGAACATGCAAGCTCCGCACACACACATGGCGCCGGCGGGACTCGAACCCCAGCCCCTGGAGGTGTGAGGTGAACATGCTAACCAATAAGCCACCGTGTGCCCCGGCCCATTTACATTTATTTATATTTATGTGTTTTGTATCAAACAGTGCAACAAAGAGAAACATTACTGCATAAAAAAATTTAGTGTGACAAAAAGGATTTCTATGGCTTGACCTCACGTGTACCCAGATTGAGCGAAAGCTGACAGTCCTTTGATGACAGGCTTCAATACTTTCTTCACAGCCATTGGATGAATATCAGATTTGGCCAAAAAAGTTGGAACAGGGCCATATTTACCACTGTGTAGCATCCTCTCTTCTTTTAACAACAGTCGATATACATCTGGGAACTGAGGAGAGCAGTTCCTGGAGTTTTGGGAGAGGAAGGTTGTCTCATTCGTGTCTGATACAGGATTCTAGTTGCTCAACAGTCCTGGGTTTTCTTTGTCGTATTTTTCATTTCATGATGTGTCAAATGTTTTCAATTGGTGAATGGTCTGTACTGCAGGCAGGCCAGTTCAGCACCCAGACTCTTCTACTATGAAGCCATGCTGTTGTAATAGGTGCAGTAAGTGGTTTAGAGTCGTCTTGCTGAAATATGCAATGCCTTCCCTGAAAAAGATGTTATCTGGATGGAAGCATATGTTGCTCTAAAACCTGTATATACCTTTCAGCACTGATAGTGGCTTTCCAGATGTGCAAGCTGCCCATTCCATAGGCACTAATGCACCCCCATACCATCAAAGATGCAGGCTTTTGAACTGAGCACTGATAAAAAGCCAGATAGTACCTCTCCTTTTTAATTCTCTTTAGTTTAGAGGACACAGAGTCCACGGTTTCCAAAAAGAATTTCAAATTTCGATTCGTCTGACCACAAAAACGTTTTCCACTTTGCTTTGGTCCATTTTAAATTAATTTTGACCCAGAGAAGATGGCATAAAAGGTGTGCATTAAAGCTGACACCTAGATGAATACTGTACAGTTGGTTTTGTGACTGTAAGTCATTCGCTTCAAATGCTATTGAGCTTTAAATTATAATATATTGTGTGTATGGGCCAACCAAAGGAAGGACATGCCAATATTTACACATGGTTTCATAGTTTTTTTTAAATTAAATATCAAAAACCTAAAAGGTGTGCATCATAGCTGACACTGTCATGGATACTATATAGTTGATTTTATGACTCCAAGTCATTCCCTTCAAATGCTATTAAAGTTAGAAACGTGTGTACCAATGTCGTAACTTCAGAGACGGTCCCTAAATTTGCGAATCTCTTTGAATATCAAACTTCCAACGTCAAGCGACCTTGGTCCCAATTGTTTTCCGTCTATTTCGGTTTATAACTTACTGAAATATTAGCGTAGAAACATAAGAAAAAAAACAAAACTAAAACCTTAGTACAACACTTTCCACGATTCGGGTAGGGAATGAGGAAGCTGGAGGCAGGCTTGGAACACACACACACACACACACACACACACACACACACACACACACACCATGCTGGCTGGCTTTCTCTGTCTTTTGAGGCGCCCATCTCTCCCGTTTTTATTCTGGCCTCGGCTCACTGCAACACAGAACATTCATTAGTATAATTCCCTGCAGGTGTGCAATCCCTATCACTCACCTTCTCCAGCTCTGCTCTTCATTCACAAACTGGAGCTTGAGCATGCCCCTGCTTCCACACTTGAGGTACATTCACACATAGAGTGACTCGCAGCGACAATGCGACCGGAGACAGTTCATTTTCAATAAGAGCTGGCAACTTCCAGCGACATGAGCAACAGCGACCATTGATGACCAGATGTGGGGCATGTCCAGTGACTTAGAAGGTTGAGAAAACTTTAACTTTATGCAAATCTGGAGCGACTTGGTGCAGCAACTACCAATGGGAGTGAAGACCGTAGAGCACATATCATCCCTGGCCAGCCCCTTGTGGCAGTAGCCAATTAGCTTAGTATAGCTTAGTTTAGGATTTTAGCAGGTTTAAAGCAAAAAAAAATAAAAATAAAATAAATAACTAATAATGAAACACTCACTTTTTGTTGCAAATCAAGCAAAATTATTTCCAATCAAAATGCAGGACATCATCTCAAGTTACAGGATGTGGGACATACTGATAGGGAATGAATGAATGAATGAGGAATGAAAAGTAAAATGTGGTTTTTGGTGATGTCATGGGGCAGTAAAGAGAGAACGTAATCAGGAATGCCAAACCAAAATGACGTGTTTTTCACAAGTCTCTGTATTCAAGTCCAAGTCAAGTCTGAGTGAGTTGTTCAAGAGTTCAAGTTGCAAATAATTTTTTTAAATGACCAATTAAGAGCGACACAAGTTTCCATCTCTGATTCATAGTGGTGCCAATAATTGCCACACACCTATATTTTTAACAAGCATTTTTGTGATAAACCTGTGTTGTATTTGCAACTGTTTGACATCCATGAAAGCAGAGTATTTTTGTGAATTATTTGAACAAAAGGTTAAACAGTAAAGACAATTTTTTTTACTATATTTTACCAAGGGTGCCAGTATTTGTAGAGGGCACTTTGTCTATGCAGCATAATCTACCTTGGCATCATTATTTATTTTATCTTGTGTTGCAATCCACAATTTGTAGGTGTTGTCAGGTGCTTTTTTTCATGGTCATCCTTTGACCATCACATGCTGAAATATTCTTTCCCATATGCTGTATTGTACTGGTTAGATGCTGATTAGATCAACATTACTTAAAGTTATACTACAATGCAGCTGAATTCTTGATCCCGAATGCTTTGAGTAATTTTCTATAGCCACATCTCTGAAAGTATTTCTGACTGCAAAGATAGAATTAGTGCACTTAAAACATTATAATACATTATTGTTTCTATAGTGCAGAATGTACACATAGACTCTTATGGAGGATGGTATACATGAACAGAAAAAAAAATATATATGGTGAACGTTGATTTTCTATGAGGGGATTTTTGGAAGGGTTCCCCAGTGTCAGCACTTTGTAACCGTTAGAGGTAAGCTGTAACTTTACATATTCTGACATGGGGAAAAACTTCAGAATGGAGGGTTATTATTATTGTTGTTGTTGTTGTTGTTGTTGTTGTTGTTTTTAATATTGTTATTATTATTATTATTATTATTATTATTATTATTATTATGAGTCATCCTTAGCAAAGCACATATGCAATATTCTTTTCCATATATCATGCAGACATTAATCTTAGGTTTTGAGTTTCTTAAATAACTCCTGTTAATAAGCTTATATTTTGAACTCTTGTACATGACCCTCCCAAAGAAATATAAGTATTTATTAGCAAAATTTTCTTGAGTGCTTGTGACATGGAAATTAGCATATACATTGCACTAGAGATCATCTGAAGCTGCTGAAATGTCCCCATGAATGAACATGTTAGCACGATCTGGTAAGCTTATGAAATGGTCATGTTATATCACCATAATTAACTCATACGTGTGCATGTGTGTGTCTGGGAGTGTTTTGATATGCAAATAAAGGCAATTCAAATGCTGCTTCTTGTGCTGATGAGGCCAGTTAATGTAGCCTACAATTTATAGTTTTGTGATGAATGTATTTTATATACAGTGCATCCGGAAAGTATTCACAGGGCTTCACTTTTTCCACATTTTGTTATGTTACAGCCTTATTCCAAAATGTATTAAATTTATTATTTTCCTCAAAATTCTACAAACAATACACCATAATGACAACGTGAAAGAAGTTTGTTTGAAATCTTGCCATGACAATTTGCCATGACACTCAAAATTGAGCTCAGGTGCATCCTGTTTCCACCGATCATCCTTGAGATGTTTCTACAACTTGATTGGAGTCCACCTGTGGTAAATTCAGTTGATTGGACATGATTTGGAAAGGCACACATATGAATGTGTGTGATTGTGTGCCCTGCGATGGACTGACACCCTGTCCAGGGTGTACCCCGCCTTAGGCTCCTGGGATAGGCTCCAGGCTCCCCCGTGACCCTGAAAAGGAGTAAGCAGTTGAAGATGGATGAATGGATGGATGGATGGAAAGGCACACACCTGTCTATATAAGGTCCCACAGTTAACAGTGCATGTCAGAGCACAAACCACGCCATGAAGTCCAAGGAATTGTCTGGAGACGTCCGAGACAGGATTGTATCGAGGCACAGATCTGGAGAAGGGTACAGAAACATTTCTGCTGCAGTGAAGGTCCCAATGAGCATGGTGGGCTCCATCATCCGTAAATGGAAGAAGTTTGGAACCACCAGGACTCTTCCTAGAGCTGACCGCCCGGCCAAACTGAGTGATCGGGGGATAAGAGCCTTAGTCAGGGAGGTGACCAAAAACTGGATGGTCACTCTGACAGAGCTCCAGCGTGTCTCTGTGGAGAGAGGAGAACATTCCATAAGAACAACCATCTCTGAGCACTCCACCAATCAGGCCTGTTTGGTAGAGCGGCCAGACGGAAGCCACTCCTCAGTAAAAGGCACATGACAGCCCGCCTGGAGTTTGCCAAAAGGCCCCTGAAGGACTCTCAGACCAAAGATTGAACAAAGATTGAACTCTTTGGCCTGAATGGCAAGCGTCATGTCTGGAGGAAACCAGGCACCACTCATCACCTGGCCAATACCATCCCTACAATAAAGCATGGTGGTGGCAGCAGCATCATGCTGTGGGGATGTTTTTCAGTGTCAGGAACTGGGAGACTAGTCAGGATCGAGGGAAAGATGAATGCAGCAATGTACAGAGACATCCTTGATGAAAACCTGCTCCAGAGTGCTCTGGACCTCAGAGGTCCTTCCAACAGGACAACGACCCTAAGCACACAGACAAGATAACAAAGGAGTGACTACAGGACAACCCTGTGAGTATCCATGAGTGGCCCAGCCAGAGCCCAGACTTGAACCCAATTGAACATCTTTGGAGAGATCTGAAAATGGCTGTGCACCGATGTTCCCCATCCAACCTGATGGAGCTTGAGAGGTCCTGCAAAGAAGAATGGGAGAAACTGCCCAAAAATAGGTGTGCCAAGCTTGTAGAATCATACTCAAAAAGACTTGAGGCTGTAATTGGTGCTAAAGGTGCTTCAACAAAGTATTGAGCAAAGGCTGTGAATACTTATGTACATGTGCTTTTTTTGTTTTTTTCCAAAAAATTTTCCAAAGATCTCAAGCAAACTTCTTTCATGTTGTCTTTATGGTGTATTGTTTGTAGAATTTTGAGGAAAAGAATGAATTTAATCCATTTTGGAATAAGGCTGTAACATAACAAAATGTGGAAAAAGTGAAGCGCTGTGAATACTTTCCAGGTGCACTGTAAGTTACTTAATTCATATGATGTGGATTAGACTGCAACCCTCATAAAAGTCCTAGAATTTGCTACTATTGGAAAGTAATTTAGTATTGGCAAATGTCTAATACTCATAAAAATAAATAAAGACTAGTAAGACAGTGACCAGTAAGTAGAAGAAAGGGAAAAAGTGTTGCTAGAAGAGTTTGAGGGCCCCCAGTGATGTCAGTCTGGTCTTAAGCACCACCAGTTCACCAGTATTGGTGGACCTGAGAATCTAAGCATTAGTGTGTTTGAGCAGAGAGACAAGGCCGTGTATTGCATTGTAAGTGAGAAGTAGGATTTTATATTTGATTCTCTGTGAGATGGGTAACCAGTGTAATTCTTCTAGTACAGGTGTAATGTGTGCTGAACTTTTGGCATGAGTGAAGACCCTAACAGTTAATTCTATCCAACAAATATGTTGGAGTCTATTTAGGCTTTTTGACCATAAATACCAATAGAAATGGAATTACGTTAATCTAAGTGTGAGGAAGTATAAACCAGGGTTTCAGTATCTTTTAAACTAAATGGTTTGAAGCTGGGCAATGTTGTGGAGTTGATAAAAGTAAGTTACCTAATATGGTGTTCAAACAAAGATGTGTTGTCAAAAATAATACCTAAAATGCAAACACTTCTAGAAGGTTTAACAATGATGGCATTTACACAATATGGCGAAAAGTTTGTGGACACCTGACGATCAAACCCATTGTGTTGAAAATCACATTCCAGATTTAGGCCCCCTTTGCTGTTATAATAACCGCCACTATTCTAGGAAGGCTTTCCACCAGATTTTGGAGTGTGGCTGTGGGGATTTCTTTAGTGAGGTCAGGCAAAGAGACTGGTTTGGAACTGATAAGCATGGAGACAATCTTTAGTCATTTCCATCACTACCCACCGATTAACTCAGAAATTTCTTCTTGAAATCATAGCCTTCTTATAAACCATAAGAAAGGTTTATGTTGGGTTTTGCTGTATATTGGGAGGGAAGAAAAAATCTTAATGGCGAATGCTGTGCTTCATGGAAGCTGCGGTCTAATGGAAAGATAGTGATCAGTAATTTACTGGATGATGCACTAAGAGCTGTAGAACAGGGAGCAGGTATTTATTCCAATAATTCTTCTTCTAAGAGCCATAGAACAAAACATAGGTCAGTGGGGTTGTAATAAAGGAAGAGCTTGTAAAAAAGTTTGTATTACTCAGTGTTCCTCATGAGTGAATCTGAATAGGAATGTTTACACTTGCTTCATGCCACATAATAAACTGAGATTAGAATGAAAAGATTAATTTCATGTTTCCTTGCACTGATGATAATCTCCACAAAACAAATGCAGGTCCTTGTTATATGGCAAAGGGAAACATATAAAAAAAAAAAGAGAGAGCGAGAGAGATAACATTAAGCAGTTAATTATGGGGTGGCTGCGCTTGTGTTTCCCTTATTTTGCTGCCTTTCACCTGCTTTAGTGTCCATCTTGATAAACAGTTCAGGCAGAATTACTTTTTATTATGTGTACACCCTCAGATTAACAGCACAACTGATTGTGGGCTACTTCTTTTGCCTTTACTTTAAGGCATCCTGTTGTTTATGCATAATAATCAAAGTTTACTGTGAGCAAAGAACACATATGTATTTATTTTGAAATAAAAGCAAACCAAAAATGTCTTATGAATCATTCATCAAATAAATAATCTTAAACCGGGTGCACACTGTGCGATTTTTAATAGTCCTTTGCGATTGTTGCTTGTCAGACTGTACGAACTTGATCCCTGCTGTAAGCCATGTCACACTGTAGGATGTCAGTTGTCATTAACATCAGATTGTATGACATTCAAGACGCAAAAAACAGACGCACGCAACAAGACTCGTACGGAGTAGGAGAAGCCACACTACAGGACTGTGCCTCAAATATTCTGGCACTGGCAGAATTTAATCTGAGGAAAAATGTGATTGCAACATATATTAATTGGCTGTCAGGGAACATGTCAAACTAGCAATCAAAGATTGCCTTTCATGGACCTTCCTGATGGGTATGATGGCTTCTTTGGTTATCCGGACTATTTTATGATTGACTGCCAGAGTTACTTCTCCAGCCTGTTTGACCCGAAGCCAAGGGAGAAACAATGGATTAAGTTCATGATGTCCCGATTTTTTGGCACAGCTCGCAAGTGGGCACAGCGAGTAGCAGCCATGAGACCCCGGGTACTGGAGCACAGTAGGCAGTTCTCGGACCTGTTTCTGAGGGAGTTTGGAGAACCAGGGCAGAGCTACAACTTGGATGAGCTGTTGAAGGGAGTTAATGTGGCGAACAGTGCTGATCTTCCATTCCACATGCATTATGAGCGGATGAGCCACCAAGTTGATGTTAACATGGACAACCAAGTCCCTGAGGTCCAAGTCAAGTCTCCAGTCACTGAAGTCCAAATCAAGTCTCCAGTCACTGAAGTCCAAGTCAAGTCTCAAGTTTCTGAAATCCAAGTCAAGTCTCAAGTCCCTGAGGTCCAAGTCCAAGTCAAGTCTCAAGTCCCTGAGGTCCAAGTCAAGTCTCCAGTCTCTGAAATCCAAGTCCAAGGCAGGTCTCAAGTTTCTGAAATCCAAGTCAAGTCTCAAGTCCCCGAGATCCAAGTCCAAGTCAAGTCTCAAGTTCCTGATGTCACACCCAAGTCTACTGATACGGCCGACCAAGTTCTGCTCACGCCCAAGTCTAACGACACGGTCGACCACGTTCTGCTCACGCCCGAGTCTGCCGACATGCACAGCCAAGTTCTGCTCACGCCCGAGTCTGCCGACACGCACAGCCAAGTTCTGCTCACGCCCAAGTCTAACGACACGGCCGACCACGTTCTGCTCACGCCCAAGTCTAACGACACGGCCGACCACGTTCTGCTCATGCCCGAGTCTGCCGACACGCGCAGCCAAGTTCTGCTCACGCCAGAGTCTGCTGACACGCACAGCCAAGTTCTGCTCACGCCAGAGTCTGCTGACACGCACAGCCAAGTTCTGCTCACGCCAGAGTCTGCTGACACGCACAGCCAAGTTCTGCTCATGCCCAAGGTGCACCTAGTGATCTCAGAGCCTCAGCCTCCCTGTTCAGCTGAGGTCATCACTCAGCCTCCCTGGTCAGCTGTGGACGTCGCTCAGCCTCCCTGGTCAGCTGTGGACGTCGCTCAGCCTCCCTGTTCAGCTGAGGTCATTGCTCAGCCTTCCTGTTCAGCTGTGGATGTCGCTCAGTCTTCCTGTCCAGCCGAGGTCGTCGCTCAGCCTCCCTGTTCAGCTGTGGACGTCGCTCAGCCTCCCTGTTCAGCCGAGGTCGTCGCTCAGCCTCCCTGTTCAGCTGTGGACGTCGCTCAGCCTTCCTGCTCCATGGCGAACATCGTTCCCCCCTCCTGCTTCGAGGAGAGCTACGCTCCTCTCCCTGGCCTCACGGAGACCCACGCTCCTCTCCCTGGCCTCACAGAGACCCACACTCCTCTCCCTGGCCTCACGGAGACCCAAGCTCCTCTCCCTGGCCTTACAGGGGACGTCGCTCTGCCTTTATGCTCAGCCGAGGACTTCGCTCAGCCCGCCTGCCCTGCTGTGGTCGTCGCGCTGATTTCATCGTCGCGCTGCTTTCACGAGGACTTCGCCCAGCTTGTCTGCCCAGCTGTGGGCGTTGCTCAGCCTGCCTGCCTGGCTGTGGTCGTTGCTCTGCTTTCATGCTCCGACGAGGACGTCTCCCTGCTTCCCTGCTCTGCTGAGTACAGCGCTCTGTTTCCCTGTTCAGCCGAGGACGTCGCTCTGCTTTCCTGCTCCGCCGAGGACGTCGCTCTGCCTTCATGCTCTGCCGAGGACTTCGCTTAGCCTGTCTGCCCGGCTGTGGTCGTCGCTCTGCCTACCTGTTCTGCTGAGGACATCTCTCTGCTTTCCTGCACTGCTGAGTACGTCGCTCTGTTTCCCTGCTCTGCCGAGGACGTCACTCTGCCTTCCTGCTCCGCCGAGGACGTCGCTCTGCTTTCCTGTTCTGCTGAGGACATCGCTCTGCTTTCCTGCACCGCTGAGTATGGCGCTCTGTTTTCCTGCTCAGCCGAGGATGTTCCTCTGCTATCCTGCTCAGCTGAGAACATCGCTCTGCTTTCCTGTTCAGCCGAGGACGTCGCTGCGCTTTCCTGTTCAGCCGAGGATGTCGCTCCGCTTTCCTGTTCAGCTGCGGACGTCACTATGCTTTCCTGCTCTGCTGTGGAAGTCACTCTGCTTTCCTGCTCTGCTGTGAACGTCGCTCTGCCTTTTTGTTTCGCCAAAAAGGCCGTGTGGTCTCCTGGCTCTGCTTGGGACATTCTGCCCAGGGGGCCAGGGCCGCAAATGGAGATGGATGTTTCATGGCACTCCGGGAGGAGTGCCCTTGGGGAGGGGTTCTGTCACGACTTCCCCTTTAAGCAGCGTGCTGAAGAGCATGTGAATGCACGTTGCTGTGCAAGGTGCACGAGCACCTGCTTTTTTGTTGTTGACATTCATAACATTTGGACACGTGCATTTGTTATGTTTTGTTATGTCTCCTCCCTGTTCCGTCATTGGCTATTGTGTCACGTGTGTCCGAATTGCCCTCAGCCGTCAGCCATTACGAAGCTGATTATGTAGGTATATATATCGCGCGCCTCCCAGCACACGGCGCGGAATATTAAAGTAGTTTGAATGAGTTAGTCACTTTATTTAGAGTCCTCACGATAGATATCCATAGTCTTAGTTTATGTCATGTTTCATGGTTCATGTTTAGGTTCATGTTCAGGTTAGTTAGTTTAGTTCACGCTGGTTTCTCCGCTACCAGTCCCGCACTATAGTACATGTTTCTTGTTTTGTTTCTCAACCCTGTATTTCCATGACCGCGACCTTGATCCCTGCCTTTCCCCTTTATGCCTGTTTGCCGATCGCCTGACCTCTTGCATGTTTGTGGATTACGTTATGGATCACGTTTCGGATTTGTCTGCCTGTCTCTCTCTTAAATAAACCTGTTTTACTGCGATTGCATCCTGCCTTATCTCCGTCACGTCACGACACGTGACACAAACCTGAGGGTGTCAACCTCCAATAATTAGTGGCACCACTGCAATTAATTCAATCCACTCTGGTACCAAAAACTCAATCTAGCCAAGCCAATCTAGCAAATAATGGCCTACAGACTCCATCATTGATTATTTTCCTATAACTGTTTGCCCTGTTGTGGATTATTCCTAACATGAAACAATGAAAGTTGAATGAATCATGCAATTAGATTTTATTATTTTTTTAAATAGGATTTCTACATAATACCACCCAGATCACATGAAACATTAAACATTATGAGGTGTGACCCAGTAATGTACCTCTTGGTCATAGAACATATAATTTAATGAGTTTCAGGTATATTTTGTGTCACTGAACATTACCTAGTTCTCCTCTAGGGTTCCTTTATGGTTCCTTCAGAGAATAGAAATCTCCATTTACATCTCTCCCATATGATCTGCTCCAGAAACAGTCCATATAATAAAGCTAGAAGATATTGAAAGTCAGTCTTAGCTTCAGGAAGGTTTCTTCATTTGCTATTGTTTTCTGGTGAATAAGGGCTTTTTGAGTCCTCTATAATCTCATCACCATGTGACCCACTTAATTGAGCAGCTTCACAAAAAGCAATGGAAACTGTGTAATATGGATCTGTTATATTGGCATGATTTGCAGTCCAATACCAAGCAGCCTGAGCTCCCATATGTGCTGTGTGAACTGGCTTTTGGAAGTGCTCACATTCTTCCTGAGCCTCCTTAGTAAGAAGCGTAGGAGTCGTCCAATTTTTTTCAACTGAAACTAATATAATTTCAGTCATTAAACCACCAATTAAATCAGATTATAAAGGAGATCAAAGCATTTCAGCAGTTTTACCAAAGCAATATGAAGATGCCGGGGTTTGAGAGCTGTGGATAAACTATTGTCTGTTAACACCACGCAGATAAACAATGGTAGACAATAACACCAAAACCTGATCCAATTTACTGTGTATTATTTCAAAATGAAATCATGTCTGGTGTGCGACTAAGGCTTTGTGATTTTAGACTTGGAAATACTGTATACAAAGGATTATACAGATCAGATTTTTATTTTATTTTTAAACAAATTAGATGGCAGAAAAATGTGTTTGTTTGTCAGTATGACAGACTGATGCATAATCTTTCATTTTGTAATGGAAAATAGTCCTCCTACTCAGGTTAAAATATATTGTCTTTCACAAACCTGTGCAATACACAGTCAAAATATGCATGAATTGCAGAACTCTGAGCAAAAAAGTATAATTGTGCTAGAACTTGGTTTAACTGAAATTGAGAGTTAAGACTTGTTTGTGCCATGTCTAGATAGATAGATAGACAGACAGACTGTGTGTTTTGTGTAATTGCAAAAATATAAAATAAGAAAAAAATGATACAGAATTTTTCAGGGAAATAAGACTGAATTATTATTATGCTTGCATTATTGTGTCACTTTTCTGCACATAAGATGTTGCATATGAATTTCCCATACTGAAATTCTGAGCATTTCCATGTACAGTCAAAAAAAAAAATCTGGCTATTTTACCCAATTAATTAATCTTTAGTAAATAAGTACTATATGTCATCAGCAGAATTATTAAAAACATTTTCATGAACCTTGTCCTTTAACTTCAATGTAGTGTGTAGATTATTTTGTTTAAAGAGTATTAGGAACAATGTGAGTCATACAGTAATATTTATTAATATGATTCAGTGCGGTTACAGCATGGGACTATATTTTCAATACTTGGAAATGATGTATAAAAATGCTACACTTTTAGAATAATGAATGAATGAATGCCTTTATTGTCATTGCACAGCTATACAACGAAATTTAAGTGCAACTCCTTGTGGTAAAATAACACACAACAAGCAGAATACAAAACACTGAGTAAAAGTAACAGACATGAAGCAAGCTTGGCATAGATAAATAAATAAGCAGTAGAAAGTTTATTGCACAATCCCATGTTTAATATGTATTGCACAGTCCAATGTAAAAATAGTCCAATGTAATGTATTGCACAGTCCCGTATGTAATATGTCCACAGTCCAACATATTACACAGTCCCTTAAATAATTATGAGTTTAATTTTTTTATGGCACTTGGATAAAAAACTGTTCATACATCTAGAGGTGAGGGCCTGAATAGACCTATAGTGCCTTCCAGAAGGCAGCAGTGTGAACAGACGTTTCCTGGAAGAGAACAGTTCTGGATTACGCTTGCTGCATGACATAGGCATGTGGCTCCTTATATATCAGTCAGTGAGGGAAGCTGTGTCCTTATAATGTTCTGTGCTGAATCTCTCCAAGCCTTTTTATCAGCCATAGTGAAGCTTTTAAAGCACACTAGGATGTTGTAGGTGATGATTCTCTCCACAGAACACTTGTAAAAAGACAGCAGCAGTTCCTGGGACAGATTGACTCTCCTCAGTGACCTCAAAATGTACAGTTGCTGCTGTGCTTTTTTTCACAAGAGCATTGGTGTTGACAGACCATGTGAGGTCCTGAGAGATGTATGTTAAAATCACTGACCCTCTCTATAATGACCCTTTTGATGTAAATAGGGGCAGGTTCCTCTTTCTTCCTCCTAAAATCTAACACCAACTCCTTTGTTTTTGAGGAATTGAGTGCCAGATTGTTGTCAGAGCACCAGACAGTGAGTTTTTGGACTTCATCTCTGTAGGCAGACTTATTGTTATTATATATCAGTCCCACTACAGTAGTGCCATCTGCAAACTTAATGATAATATTGCTATCATGGATTGATGTACAGTCTTGGGTGTATAGAGTGTATAGCAGAGCACTCAGTACATAGCCTTGAGGGACCCCAATGCTGAGGGCCAGGACTGAGGAGTAAAGAGACCCCATCCTGACTGACTGTAGATGGTCTGTTAAAAAGTCCTTGATGTGTGGTTTGGACACCATTCTGCTGGGGATGATGGTATTAAATGCAGAGCTAAAAACCACAAACAGCATTCTTGCATATGAGCTGGGTTGTTCAAGATGTGTTAACACAGTGTGGAGAGCTATGTTGATGGCATCTCCTGTTGACCTATTGACTCTATATGTGAACTGGGATATGATGGGCATATATGATGGGCATATATGATGGGCATATATGATGGGCATATATGATGGGCATATATGATGGGCATATATGATGGGCATATATGATGGGCATATATGATGGGCATATATGATGGGCATATATGATGGGCATATATGATGGGCAGTGGTGGCTTGGCGGTTAAGGCTCTGGGTTACTGATCGGAAGGTCGGGGGTTCAAGCCCCAGCACTGCCAAGCTGCCACTGTTGGGCCCTTGAGCAAGGCCCTTAACCCTCTCTGCTCCAGAGGCACCGTATCATGACCCTGCGCTCTGACCCCAGCTTCCTGACAGGCTGGGGTATGTGAAGAAAACAATTTCACTGTGCTCTACTGTACATGTGACCAATAAAACTCAGTTAATAAACTCATTATTAACTGGTGCTGGTTCAAACTGAGTGGGAGCACTTCATGTGCTTTTCACCAACCTTTCAAAGCACTTCATAACAGTGGAGGTAAGAATCACATGTCTGTAATCATTGAGGCTGCTGACAGATGGTTTCTTAGGGTTTGTCACAATGGTAGCAGATTTAAAGCATTTGGGGACAGTGCAGATAGACAAAGAGAGGTTGATTGTGGAAGTAAAAACCTCAGTCAGCTGGTCCGCTCAGTCCCTCATTACTCTTCCTGGAATACCATCGGGACCAGCAGCCTTCCTGGGGTTCACACGATGGAGCACTCTTCTGATCTCCATACTTGCAGTGAGTGCCAGGATGTCCATAGATGGTATTGGTGTCGGCTCGGTCTTTGCCTCAGTCACCTCAAAACATGCAAAGAAATGGTTGAGCTCCTCGGCCAGGTTACTGCTGGTGCTGGTGGCTGGATTTTTGGAGCTCTTAAAGTTTGTGAGGTGTTGGATGCCCTGCCAGATGCACCGGAGGTCCCCATTGCTGGAAAGTCCCTCTAGCTTTTGCCTATAGGCTGCTTTTGCCTCCTTGATGCCTCTTTTTTGCTTGGATCTGGAAACGCTGTATAATTCCATGTTTCTAGACCTAAAGGCTGTGTCTCAATCCCTCAGCAGCTGCTTGACACCCCTCGTTATCCACAGTTTCTTGTCTTGACAAAATCTGATCTGTTTCTCAACAGTGACATTATCGATGCAAGTGTGGATGTAGAACAAAACAGTGCATGTAAATTCTAGATTCTGCTGTGCAGATATGTCCCAGATGGTGCGCTCAATGCAATCCTGCAGTTGTGGGATTGCATCCTCAGGCCAAATCTTTATATATCTCACACTAGGCATAGTTTTCTTAATGAGAGGTCTGTACGCTAGTTGAGAAAGAGGGATAGATAATTAGACTGGCCCAAGTGAGGATAGGTAGAGACTTTATATCCTTCTCTGATATTACTATAAACGTGATCCAGCATGTTTTGACCTCTCGAACATATACTGGTAGAATTTAGAGAGGATAGTCTTTAGATTTGCATGATTAAAGTCCACAGCCACGATAAAAATCCCATCAGGATGCACAGACTGCAGCTAGTTGATGACTATTAGCAAGCTGTTCAATGCTACATTAGCATTAGCACTGGGTGGAATATACACGGCCATGACAACAACAACTAACCAATCAGAATCAAGAATTCATCTGTTACCACATTTTCCAAGTGAAGTCCCTCAACAGCTCTCTGGATAGATAGCAATGGCCTGGACGTTGATTAAATTTTATCTGACACAGTCCCTGTGGAATGAGACTTGTCAGCATCAAAATGTTTGATAGATCTTTTAGTTTGATCCCATACTAACTGTCAGACGTTATTCACTGACTGACAGCTATCAATCATGTGTGTGTGGCAATGTGTGGCATAATTCCTTTTGACTGAGTTGCCAAGGAGTGACATGACACAAGGATGTCACCTTGCCATGCATTATTTCTACAAACTGCCTGGCAGACTTTTTAGGAATTGTCCAGACTGCAACTTCAGAAGAGAGCATTGTTTTATTAGGCTGGGAAGGCCTTTTGTATCACTGTTCTAGCAACTTAGTTGTATTTCCTTTTTCAGTTGTATAGTTTTTGGTATCAGTTCAGGTTCATTTAGTTCAAATGGACCTGGGTTTGGAAAAAAACAACAATCCAGAAGTCAAGTTGGACAAACTAGACACAACAAAAACACACAGGTAGTGATTTGCTTCCTGTTTAAGGCACTGATGGATGTAAGTGGACATAGTGCTGGTCTGCATTTTCCATTATAATATTTATGTCACGAGTTCCCCTTTATGCAGCGCGCTGTGGAGCATGTGAGCGCGCGTGCACGAGCAGGTGCGCGAGCACCTGCTTTCCCCTTGTGGACAATCGTGACATTTCTACACGTGCATATATTTATGTTTCTGTCATGTCTCCTCCCCGTTCTGTCATTGGTTGTAGTCTCACGTGTGTCTGAATCGTCCTCAGCCGTCAGCCATTACGAGGCTGATTATCTCTGCATATATACCGCGCGCCTCCCAGCACACAGCGCGGAATGTTGAATGAATGAGTTAGATAGTCGATTAGTTTAGAGTCCTTATGATAGAGAACCACAGTTATAGTCATAGTTTCATGTTTCGTTTCATAGTCCTAGTCTTAGTTCATAGTTCATGTCATGTGTAGTTTCGTTTGTTAAGTTCACGCTGGTTTCTCCGCTACCAGTCCCTTGCTGCTGTTTCTGTTTCATGTTTGGTATTTCGACCCTGTATCCCGAGACCACGACGTTGATTCCTGCCTTGCCTCGTTTATGCCTGTTTGCCGATCGCCTGAACCTTGCATGTTACGGGATTCCGTTTTTGGATCACGTTTTGGATTTGTCTGCCTGTCTCTCTGTAAATAAAACTGTTGTTCAACCTGCACTTGCATCCTACCTTATCTCCGTTTCGTGACACAACGTGACAATTTATTTCTTTTTATGGGATGTTTATATGCTTCCCTGAGGTGAAAAAATATAAGCATATATATCAAAATAACGTGATACAGGTGAAGGGAACAGATTTTTCAAATAAATTATGATGTACCAATTATGTATTCTGACATCTCTCTGATTATTTTGATCAGTTTTTATCAGATTATGCATCTTTCCATGTCCTAATACTCACATAGCATTATAATTTTTGAATGAAACACAGGAAAACTTTGACTTGTAAAACATTTACAGTGGTGCTTGAAAGTTTGTGAACCCTTTAGAATTTCGAATTCTATATATCTGCATAAATATTACCTAACACATAATTGGATTTTCACACAAGTCCTAAAAGTAGACAAAAAGAACCTAATTAAACAAATGACTCTAAAATATTATACTTGGTCGTTTATATATTGAGGAAAATTATTGAATATTACATATCTGTGAGTGGCAAAAGTATGTGAACCTCTAGGGTTAGCAGTTAATTTGAAGGTGAAATTAAAGTCATGTGTTTTCATTCAGTGGGATGACAATCAGGTGTGAGTGAGCAACCTGTATTATTTAAATAATCTCCCAAAGTCTGATCTTCACAACACATATTTGTGGAACGAAAACAGGAGATTTCAGAGGACCTCAGAAAAAGAGTTGTTGAAGCTAGAAAAGGTTATAAAACCATCTCTAAAGAGTTTGGACTCCATGAATCCACAGTCAGACAGACTGTGTACAGTAAAAATGGAGAGAATTCAAGACCCTGTTACCCTCCCCATCAGTGAGGACCAACAAAGATCACTCCAAGAGCAAGACATGTAGTAGTACACAAGGTCACAAATAAACCCAGGGTAACTTACAGTGGCAAGAAAAAGTATGTGAACCTTTTGGAATTTCATGGTTTTCTGAATAAATTTGTCATAAAATGTGATCTGATCTTCATCTAAGTCAAGGGTATTGACAAATATAATGTGTCTAAAATAATAACACAAAAAAAATTCTGATCGTTCATGTCTTTATTGAGAACAACCAACAAAACCTCATAGTGCTTGTGGAAAAAGTATGTGAACCCTTGAGTTAATGACCTGAAAAAAGTGAATCGGTGTCAGGTTTTAGCACACCTGGAGTCTCGTCATGAAAATGAGTTTGGAGGTGTGGACTACAGCAACTTTGATGGATAAAAACCCCTCAAACTTTTGGAGTTTGCACTGCACAAGAACCACATGCTTATGTGAGCCATGCCTTGCCAAAAAGAGCTTTCAGAGGATCTACAATCAAGAATTGTAGTCCTATGTGCAGGACTGATCACCAGTTACCAGAAACGTTTAGTTGCAGTTATGGCTGCACAAGGGGGTCATACCAGATACTGAAAGCAAAGGTTCACATACTTTTACCACTCTCAGATATGTAATATTGGATCATTTGCCTCAATAGGTAAATGACCAAGTATAATATTTTTTTCTCATTTCTTTTGGTGCACTTATATAGTTCTTTTATCCAAAGCGCTTTACACTGTGTCTCATTCACCCATTCACACACAATCACACACCAATGGTAGCAGAGCTGCCATGCAAGGCGCTAACTTGCCATCGGGAGCAACTTGGGGTTCAGTGTATTGCCCAAGGACACTTCGGCATGTGGAGTCACGTGGGCTGGGAATCAAACCGCCAACCCTACGATTAGTGGACAACCCGCTCTACTACCTGAGCCACAGCCGCCCCATTTGTTTCATTTGTTTAATTGTGTTATTTTTTATCTATGTTTAGAACTTGTGTGAAAATCTGACCATGTTTTAGGTTAAATTTATGCAGAAATATAGAACATTATATATAAAAGGGTTCACAAAACTTCAAGCACCACTGTAAATGAAAACAAGTCTGCTGAGAAGGTCAGCTTATTGGACTCCAATCACCACACATCTTCATTCTATTAACCAAGAAATGTTTTTATTGTATCTACTGTTAAATAAATATGATCTACAATGTTCTGTATGCAATCATTTTCTTTTTAACATCAGAAAAGCAAATTATCTTGTTAATAAAAAATAAAAAAACTGTAGTGGTATCTTACTGTAAATGTTGGATGAAATATAACCATACTGCGGGCAAATAGCAGGGTTTCATAGCAACAAGTTTACTACCTGCAAAATGAAATCCACATTCCACATAGCTAAATGAACTGTGAAGGGCACATCATCTTGTTAGTTATTGGATTTTAATTGACTTCGACTCTATAATCTGATTATATGCTATGAGTGGTTGCATGAATGATAAGGAAAGCCCTAATTGAATTAACACCAAGACCCAGCAACACCACTTCAAGCTTCAGACTTGAATGCTTGGGCCACTAAATCACTGTTTTGAATGTTTCGCAATACACAGAGAAATCCTTACCATGCACAATAGTTACTATTATGTTTAAAACAAGTAGCTACATTTAGCATGAGCAAACAACATAAAACATTTTCAAATAGCATTACAGTGTTCTGTTAATAAACTTAGCAGTCATTACTTTGCGACCTTGTTAAAAGCTCAAGGTGTATACTGTAGCTTTAAAGTGGTAATGAAATACAATTAGGATTATACTGCAATTCTGCATAAGACAGAGACCTCCTGTATTTGCACACACACACACACACACACACACACACACACACACACACACACACACACACACACACACACACACACCAGGGATGTAAAAAAATATGAATAAATTTTTCAGAATGAACAGATAATGTGTTCTAAAAAGATACAAACATGGATACACATTTTTAAGAGGTTCTTTCATACAGTTGATCAGTCAGATATGAAGCTCATGGGACAAAGAAAGACTATGTTCTTTAAAGTAAATGATGCATTTACAGTGTTCATTCATTCATCCTTAGTATCTGCCTGTCAGGACTGCAATAGTTTAAATTAGGCTACTAGTTTGTTTATATGTTGATAAACAGAACTAGTTAATTTCTTAAGAACATGTCAAAACAAGGAAACAAGAAACACTCCCACTTCTGTTTTAAATATGAATACAGATATAGACAGCTATTTGGAGACCATGGAAGTGGGCCAAACAGTCTTTGTTAGGGAGAAAAGGAACGCCACAAACATTTAGGCCTCTGTGTTTATTATGAAAATAAGGGACATCTCTGGAACCTCCCATCCCCTCAGACCAGAAAACAAACACCTTGATCAGCAGGGCCGGACTGGGACATAATTTCAGGCCGGGAGTCTCACACTCACTCAGGCCTAGCTTGGAAAAGTGTTTGTTGTTGTTGTTTGCCCTAGCTGTATTTGTAATTTCAGCATTTAAAATAACAACGTGGAGTTCTCCCTAAATGTACTGTACGTAAATTTCGATATTTATCTGTTAAATTACTCAGTATTATAAGTATACAGCAGACAATGCTGTCCTTTAGCATACATTTTACAGCTTTTTTTAGAGGATGTTATTTTTTGCATGTCCTTTCCCTCTCTGCTCCACCTGACCACTTCCTCTCCATCCTCGCTCTGTGCAGTGATGACTTTGTTTGCCAGAGTTGAGGGGAATGGTAGTGTTGCAAGCCAAGACTAACAGATTCATGATTTCTTATCAATTTATTATCGAATGCTGAATTTGGAAAGGATCACTTGAGTACATTGGATACCCAATAATATAAAATAATAATTATTAAATAAATAAACAAATTAATTAATAAAAAAGAAAGAAAGAAAAAACATCCGGGCAGCGAGTCAAATCCGTCGTCAGGCCAACGGGAATATCACTGATCAAAAGTGGATGTATTTCTCTACAAGTAAAGTTTTCCTCATTTTGTCCCTGTCCTTGTTGATTCTGGCACAGCTGGAAATTTTCTAGATGAAACCATGGCTGACATATATCACTCTCATCCCTCTGACAAGCTCTTTGAATGTCAAAGCAGTAGATGGCACCCGACTCAGAGGAGGCAAAATAACTGAAAACTGTTCCTGTCCAGATGCACACTGGCATTTTGCATGCAGAAACTCTCTTTTATGGTCTCAAAATCTCCACAGAACCCAATGATCATTGGTTCCCCTGGTTATCTATCCACTACCCTGTCATCTCCCAGAAAAGAGGTGAGCGCTTGTAATAGAGTGCCACCTTCTTGTTTTAAAATCTGTTTGTCTCTCCCTCATCATTGTACCCTTATAGAAAGTCCAGAAACCCAGAAGGAGATGGAAATCTCAGTGCCTTACACAGATCTGAGGGATGATTTCAGCAAAGCTAAAGTGTTCAAGTTGCCACCATATCACCTCTAGGCTGCTCCAATGAGCTGCTGGAAGGCACTACTCCCCTAGAAGACAAGCATATCCCCTCTTTCTTCCAGAGACAAAAGCCATGCTGAGGCTCTTACTCAGGGATACATCCTGCATGTTTGTGTTAGATACAATTACATTTATATGTCACTTTCCTAGGTACTCAAAGTGCTTTTTAGTATGAGGGGGGATCTCCTCAGCCACCACTAGTGTATAGCATCCACCTGGATGATGTGACGCCAGACCGCCCACCCCACACCAGCTATTAGTAGAGAGAAGAGTGGTGTAGCCCATTCAGAGATGGGGATTATTAGGGGGCCATGACAGAGAAGGGCTAATGGGGGAATTTTTAATGAACACGTGTCAGGATTTAACCTCTCATTTGAAAGATGGTGCTGTTTTTACAGTATCGTGTCCCCATCACTATACTGGGGCATTAGTCCTCACACAGACCACTGAGTGACGACCCTCTGCTTGCCTCACTAACACCACTTCCAGCAGCAACCTTAGTTTTACTTAGGAGGTCTCCCATTCAGGTACTGGCCAGGCTCAACCCTGCTTAGCTTCAGTGGGAAACCAGGCAAACTGCAGGGAGATATGGCTTTGTGTAATAACATACATTGACAATATTTTGATATACTGCACTTCCACACTGACGCTGAACATGTATCCCATGTACATACCATACTGAAATTTTTTTTTAAATAAACTGAATGTCAAGTTATATAAATGTGAGTTTTACCAAAAAACTGACAAGTTTCAGAATATATTTTGGACTCAACCAGAAGCTTGCATGCCTTTGCAGTGCCTGACCACCCACTATCTACCACAAACAATGCAAGCAGAGGTAAATTCAGCACACACATCCCTTAATTCAGGACACCCAGGCATCACATGATCCAAATAAATAGTGGAAAATATGTTCTGTCAAGTTATTTAAAGGTACATCGAAGCTCTGTTTGTACTCAAACTTGAACCTCCCATCAGTTACCCACTGGTTTGCTGCAACCACTTTCCATTCCCCAATGACCCTTGTCTCATATTGCTGTAGACTATATTGCTGATCAGCCCAATTCACAGGGTCACACCACCATCTTAACAATCATCAATTTCTTATGTAAACCCTCTTTCATCTGGCCAAGCTATCCACAGCACTCAGAACTTACATAAATCCTGTTCCTGGAGGTCTAGGAACTAGACTAGAGGACATCGTCTCAGAGTCCCATTCACCGCAAGAGTAGGACGAGATCTTTGTAACTTGTCTGTCCTTGAGTTACCATCTCCAATCCAACAGGAAAACAGAGAGGCTCAATCAGGAGATTGGGTGGTTGCTGAGGGTCTACCGGTAACATAACTGTATCAAGTTCCTCTCCTGGGCAAAATACGTGCAGAACTCCCTTATAGACTCATAGCAGACAGCCAGTGCGGCCTACATCAACCCTTGCAGCCAGGCCAGATGGTATGGCTCTCCACTGGCAACTGAAACTACCATCTCATAATAGTGAATACCCCTCTACAATGATTGTGATGGAGAATTTCGCTGTGATGTTACAGCTAAAAATGGTACAAATGCTAGGTAGTTTTCAGATTTATATGTGAAAAAATAAAACACAGGGTTGTAATGGTTACCAAAAAAACTAACTACCCAAAATGTTGTGTTATTATAATATGAAATAATCCTGCAAAATGACCCAAACTGTTCAATACAGCAATACATTTTTAGAATGTGTTCATACTTGTCTGTATATAGGCAGATCCATAAATAATGGTATTTAAGTATACTAGCTCAGACTTTTATTTTGTTAAACCATTTGTGGAACAGCATCCTACTGCCATGGCTTCTGTGAGCTCTGCTGGAACCGCATGTGTTTAGGTGTGTAGTGGAGCATAGCAGCACAGAGCAGGGCTTCGACAGAAAACACATTTAACACATAGTATTGGATTGAACTGGGCAAGAATGAAAACTCAAGCTGTTGCTTTAAATCAGAAATGCAGTATTCTAGTGATTCTAGCTATTCCCAATTGTGTGACTGTCATTGTTCATATGTGTGTCTTTCAAGGTGTTACTATAACTGCCATAGTGACACCTGAAGCGAGAGGGATTTGTAACTAACTATTTTACATGCCATAGATTATCATGCATATTATATAATGTTTGGACATCAAGGACATATCAATGTCCATTTAGATAAACCAGCCATGAATCATCAGGGCAATTTACTGAGTGGAAATTAGTTTCAGGATAGTAACTGACTTCTTGTTGATTTAGTTGCAGTTTCAATGGCTTGTTTTAAAATCTTTTACAACATTCGAAAGTAAAATGTAAAATGTAGAGGTCATAATAAGACAAATGCACAATTAGACTTAAATAGAAATGCAAGGTGGAAAAAAAAATAAAAAGAGGAAAGGGCGATGCAGGCACTGCATTAGAGGTAGATTGTTCCATAGCTTTGAGGCAACAACACTAAAGCCCTATATAGTGCAGAGCTGAGAGGATTGGACAGAGAGTGTGTGGAGGTGAGGATGAAAGAAGGAAGCTAGATAAGTAGGCAGGGGCCAGACTATGCAGAAACTTAAAGAAATATTGCTGCCCTTCTGCAGTTTGCTAAAGATCACATGGACAAGCCAGAAAGCTAATGGGGAAATGTTTTGTGGATGGATGAAACCAAAATAGAACTTTTTAGTTTATGTTTGGAGAAAGGCAAACACTGCATTCCAGCATAAGACCCTTATCCCATCTGTGAAATATGATGGAGGTAGTATCATGGTTTGGCTCTGTTTTGCTGCATGTGGGCCAGGATAACTTGCCATCATTAATGGTACAATAAATTCTGAATTATACCAGCAGATTCTAAAGGAACATGTCAGGACATTTGTCCATGAACTGAATCTCAAGAGAAAGTGGGTCATGCAGCAAGACAACGACCCTAAGCACAGAATTCATTCTAACAAAGAATTCTTAAAGAAGAATAAAGTTAATGTTTTGGAACGGCCAAGTCAAAATGCTGTCCTTAATCCAACAGAAATGTGGAAGGTCCTGAAGCATGTAGTTTATGTGGGGAAACCCACCAACATCCCAGAGTTGAAGCTATTCTGTCCTGAGGAATGGGCTAAAATTCCTCCCAGCCAATGTTCAGGATTGATCTACATTTACTGGAAATGTTTAGTTGCACTTATTGCTGTGCAAGGGGTTCACACCAGATACTGAAAGCAAAGGTTCACATAGTTTTGCCACTCACTGATATGTAATATTTTCCTCATTTCACTCAATAAACAAGTGACACAGTATAATATTTTTGTCTCATTTGTTTAACTTGGTTCTCTTTATCTACTTTGAGGACTTGTTTGAAAATCTGATGATGTTTTTGTCATATTTATGTCCTGTGCTCATCCATATTATTACCAACATACTTCTATTAAATATGCTTTCAACACACTTATTTCAGCTTACTGATTTTACAGTATATAGTTGATGATGATCACACTATCAGGATTCACCAGAAGAGGATGGGTTCTCTTTTGAGTCTGTTACCTTCATTGTCTTTTCCCTTGCCATTGTCACCTCTGGTTTGCTTATTAGAGATCTAAATATAAATCTGGATTTCTGTAAAGCTGCTTTGTGACAATGTTTATTGCTAAAAATCGAATGAAATTAAATTGAACAGTGTTTAGCAGTGCTGCTAAAACAATTATTTAGGTATTTATTTGCTTCTGAGTGATTCTTTATTCTATACCTCATCTGACTTTTGTTCATATTGATGTATTGCATTTTTTTTCTTACTAACTACTGTAAGACAAAGCACTAAGTGCTAAGAATCAATATACAAATAAGCTAATGCAAGATTTACACATATTTTGAAGGCTGGGTTTTTTGCATTGAAAACTCATTTGTGTTAGAGAAACTAATTTATGTTAACAAAACATGATTCAGTTCTGGAGTCATCTCTTTAGCTTTAATTGGAAATATGAAAATATGAAAATGCAAGCAAGGTCAAAGGAGTTCTTGATTGAAAAATGGATGAATTTTGAAATGGATGCAGATGCCTCTTTGTAGCATACTTCTGCACAATACAGCAAAGTTATTTGCTTGCATATCATTGACCTTTTGTTTAATCTTATTATCTATGGCTTAGGGACTGGAGAGATTTATATAAGCATGTATATTAAAGTCTAGCAAGTTCTGCTCACCCTGTGTCTTCAGAACAGGAGTACAGTCATGATAAGCTATTATGCAGGGATTATGCATGGTATTACATGAAACAAGGTATACAGTCTGGATAAGCCTTGTTCTGCAGATGGTATTTACAGTACTGTTTAAGGTGAAGCTATTGAACATACAGCCAGTGTTATTAGAGGTGTAGCACAATGTCACTATATATATATATATATATATATATATATATATATATATACACACATATATATACACATATATACATATGTATACATATATAAAGTGCATCCAAAAAGTATTCACAGCGCTTCACTTTTCCCACATTTTGTTATATTACAGCCTTATTCCAAAATGGATTAAATTCATTATTTTCTTCAAAATTCTGCAAACAATACCCCATAAGGACAACATGAAAGAAGTTTGTTTGAAATCTTTGCAAATTTATTAAAAATAAAAAACAAAAAAAGCACATGTACATAAGTATTCACAGCCTTTGCTCAATACTTTGTTGAAGCACCTTTGGCACCAATTACAGCCTCAAGTCTTTTTCAGAATGATGCTACAAGCTTGGCACACCTATTTTTGGGCAGTTTCTCCCATTCTTTGCAGGACCTCTCAAGCTCCATCAGGTTGTATGGGGAGCGTCGGTGCACGGCCATTTTCAGATCTCTCCAGAGATGTTCAATCAGGTTCAAGTCTGGGCTCTGGCTGGGCCACTCAAGGACATTCACAGAGTTATCCTGTAGCCACTCCTTTGTTATCTTGGTTGTGTGCTTAAGGTCATTGTCCTGTTGGAAGATGAACCTTCACCCCAGTTTGAGGTCCAGAGTGCTCTGGAGCAGGTTTTCATCAAGGATGTCTCTGTACATTGCTGCATTCATCTTTTCCTCGATCCTGATTAGTCTCCCAGTTCCTGCCGCTGAAAAACATCTCCACAACATGATGCTGCCACCACCATGCTTCAGTGTAGGGATGGTATTGGCCAGGTGATGAGTGGTGCCTGGTTTCCTCCAGACATGATGCTTGCCATTCAGGCCAAAGAGTTCAATCCTTGTTCAATCTTTGTTCAATCTGAGTCCTTCAGGTGCCTTTTGGCAAACTCCAGGCGGGCTGTCATGTGCCTTTTACTTAGGAGTGGCTTCCATCTGGCCACTCTACCACTCAGGCCTCATTGATGCAGAGTTCTGCAGAGATGGTTGTTGTTCTGGAAGGTTCTCCTCTCTCCACAGAGACATGCTGGAGCTCTGTCAGAGTGACCATCAGATTTTTGGTCACCTACCAGACTAAGGCCCTTCTCCCCTGATCACTCAGTTTGGCCGGATGGCCATCTGTAGGAAGAGTCCTGGTGGTTCCAGACTTCTTCCATTTACGGATGATGGAGGCCATTGTGCTCATTGGGACCTTCAATGCTGCAGAAATGTTTCTGTACCCTTCTCCAGATCTGTGCCTCAATACAATCCTGTCTCGGAGGTCTCCAGACAATTCCTTGGACTTCATGGCTTGGTTTGTGCTCTGACATGCATTGTTAACAGTGGGGTCTTATATAGACAGGTGTGTGCCTTTCCAAATCATGTCCAATCAACATAATTTACCACAGGTGGACTCCAATCAAGTTGTAGAAACATCTCAAGGATGATCAGTGGAAACAAGTTGCACCTGAGCTCAATTTTGAGTGTCATTTCAAAGGCTGTGAATATTTATGTACACGTGATTTTTTAATAAATTTGCAAAGATTTCAAACAAACTTCTTTCACATTGTCATTATGGGGTATTGTTTGTAGAATTTTGAGGAAAATGATTAATTTAATCCATTTTGGAATAAGGCTGTAACATAAAATGTGGGAAAAGTGAAGCGGTGTGAATACTTTCCGGATGCACTGTATATAATATAAAAAAATATCAAAATATCTGTAATATAAACCAGTTCACATTATTATTATTATTATTATTATTATTATTATTATTATTATTTATTTATTTATTATTGTTATTTTTAATTTGTATTGTTGCTGCTGTATAAAGCATAATATTATAATAAGTATAATATTTAGATTCATTTATTCATTCCCTCATTTTCTTTCCAGTTTGGTCAACTACCAATTCCCACCAAGCTCTCCTCTATCATACAGAAGCTATCCACCAGAGAAGCTGAAGACCAACACATGCTTTCTATGAGAATCGTGATGCTAGCCAGAAAGAGTATGCCATTACCCCCACTCAGACCTGGGCTGTGTCATCACTGGGAATGAAACTCATAATCTTCAAAAACTGGTTGAGTGCTCACTTCTTCTTCTCATTATTATTATTATTATTATTATTATTATTATTATTATTATTATCCATATTCTGTACCACTTATCTTACACAGTGTCACAGGAAGCCTAGAACCTATCCCAGGGGATTCGGGACATGAGGGAATGGCACATCACAGGGCACAATCACACACACACTTACACACCCATTCACATACATTATAGACAATGTGAATATGCCAATCAGCCTACTACACATATTTGGACTGGGGGAGGAAACAGGAATACCAGTGGAAAACCAGAACCAGAACATGCAAACTCGGCACACACATGGCGGAGGTGGAATTAAACACCCAATTGTGGAGGTGTGAGGCAAATGTGCTAACAACTAAACCACTGTGCCCTCCACCCATTATTGTTGTCGTTGTCATCGTCTTTTTTGCATGAACCGTCCCTCACAATTATTATTTTTGTTTTAATTTTAAATGCTCGAAACCATTACCGTGAAACACAAGCCTGTAGGTACAGGAAAAACAACTTTCAGGAGCAGGACCACAAATGATTTGGCCCAGTCTTCAGCATATAAGATAAGAATCATTTTTATGGTACTTCTGAATGGTTCCTCACAGTACACCATCAATTTAAGTCTGAACAATGACAAACCTTTGTCTCTAGGTACAGCTAAAGTTCATGTTGACAAAAACCCCTGAGACATCTCTCCTCTGTTCTCACTTTGATTTTACTTAGGAAACAGGTAGAAAAACAGCCATCAACCATAATGACCAAGCAACGAACAAGTATTGGGTTGCCAATTTTTGACACCCTGCCTTAGCAATGCAACACGGGAAAGCCGCTTAGTCATCATGTTCCCCTCTGTGGTAAATAATAACACCGTAGGGAGGACAGTTTAGGAACACTGCACCCCTGGCTCACTGCCAGCCTCTAGCCATTTGATCACAAGGTGTTCTATTAGATCCCCCCCCCCCCCCCCCTTCCCCCCTAATGCTCTAATCATGATGTAGTGGACCCAGTGAGAGTCCGTAAAGGTTCTGTGTCACCAAGCCAAGGTATGTCATAAGTCATAATGCTGATAAATTGGACCAGAGGAAAATAATTAGAATTGCTCTAAACAGGTGGCTGGGTCATTTACATGGCTGGCTCTGACATGCACTTTGTTGTGGCAGTTTATCTGTGCTACTGTGTTTGTGTGTGTGTGTATGTGTGTGTGTTGGGGAAGGTGGGGTCTATAATAAACTATGCTTTACACACAAGCACTCTTTAAACTGTTAGATTTTTTATCAAGATTTGATTGCACATTGTCAAAGAATTTGGTAATGAGCATTCTTGTATAATTTTTTTTTTCTAAATGTCCAATTTAGTGCCATTGTGACCAAAGACAGCCAACAACAAAGTTTATTTATTTATTTATTAAAATCTCTGAGTGACCATTGCTATGACATTCATATAAACCCACCAGTAGGATCATAGCATAGGATTATGAGAAATTCACTGGACTGCTAGAAATACAGTACTGACAATTGGAACAGCATAAATAAAGCATGCATTCATGTTTTGTTTTGGTCTCATGTCATGTGATTTTGTTTATGTCCTGTGATTATGTCCAGTATGCCTTTTATGTGCCTTTTGTTTCTTGTCTCCATCCCTGTCTTGTCATTTGCATATTACCTGATTATGTGTGCCTGTTTTTTGTTAGTTCTTGATTAGTTTGCTCATTTATACCCTGTTGTATCTGTGAATCATTGTGAAGTTGTATCATGCATTTTGTCTGTTAAGTCCAATCCTTCATTTTCCATGTTTCATATTGATAGTTTCTTGTTGTACACCCTGGTTTAAACCTGTGCCTGTTTTCCCATTTAAAAATGATCAATTATTCTAGTTTAATGTTGCCTTCTGTTTGATGTTGTGTTCTGACATAAGCGATGGACTGTGCCCTATAAGACCACACTGAGTTTTGCTCTTATATACTAATTACAACTACCACACTGTATCTTTACATACATTAATTACATATGGACCATCACATACAATATCAGATCAGAATGGAAACTAAGTCTCCATAACACTTTCAGAAGAAAAAATCATCGTTCATGCCTCTCCTTTTCAAAGCAAACCAGAAGATGAAACAGATGTGAAAGACAATAACTCACTCTTACTCCTTTTGACTGCCCTTTTTTAAAACCATGGAACAATTTGTACTTCCTAGCCAAAAGGACTTCTATTCCTTGTGATATCGTGTGAGCAGGTAGTAAGACATGATCTAGCAGGCTTCAGACTACCACATATGGTGGTCACCACCAGTAATATCATGGTAGTCAAATGCCATCTCCCCCTGGTGAATAGAAGCCTGGTGATATTTCATAGACCTAATCAGTGCTAACGTGATTTCAGGGGTAGACCAATGTGACGTGACACATGCTGTAATGAGAAAGCCATTCTTAGAAACACCTTTGGGTACTTTCTTTTTGTTATTGTCCATGCACTATAAAACTTTGTGAACACATTATAACACCAACAACAAAGAAATTCAGGTGCACTTTGCTTAGTGCATAGTTTATAGTTGTAGAAATACTGTATTTACAAAGATATTTTTAACAAGGGGATTTTTCACTTCTGGTGTAGATTATTGATGGAAACATGATCTTATAACCTACAGTAAATGTAATAACTTGTATTTGTGAGCTTTAGGTAAAGTGAGACACAATAAGCACAATGTTTATTAAATAAAAATTAATTTTATTTCTCACAATTTTATCAAGCCTGAAGTATTTTCAGAATGTAATCGCTCTAGTATTTCAATAATTTATTTATAAAGAGATGAATTGACAGGTCTTATAATGTGCTTACAATTTGAGGCTGGCTTTTTTTGTCATTCTTTTATTTGTTATTTGTTGATAATGCATAATATTAACAATTCATAAAACATAATAAATAGCTATAAAGTGTAATAGTAATGCATTTTCATATATAATTTTGTCTACAATGTCGACAAGCCTTTATGAATGCACTATAACATGATATGAATGTCTTCCTAGTTTATTATAAATATGACATACACGAAAAGTGTTAGTTTTTTTTTTTCCTTCAATGTAAGCTTGTGAGTTGGGGTAATGAATTTATTTACAATTTGCTTCTACTAGGGAAGAAGCAAATATACCCAGGGTTTTAGCAAATAGTGGTCATCTTGGCATATTTTGCATTCAAAATTCAGGAAAACAAACTTAATATTTCATGCACAGTTACCACCATATGGTACAATATACTCCTCCGCTTTCCCATCTGTATCATATTACCAAATACAAACTTTATTTTGATTTCTGAATATTTATATATTTTTTCTCCCAGACTTTCATTTTATATTATCCACAGTAGGTGTACATGAACAAGCAGATATAATCTTCCGAAATGATCCAAAAGTCCATCCATTATGGAACGTGGTAGATGTGCGAGGTTATGTTCGTCAAGCTCTTTAGTGAGTTAGAACTTTTTTTCTGCCGTAGTCTCTATCTCTTCAGCCCCTGTCTCTTCAGTCTGTTTACAGTGTTGACCAAGTGCAATAATGTGACGTGCCTCTTGTCTCTGTGGAACCTTAACAACCAGTTTTATTCTTTTCTAGGTTATCAATTATACACCAACCTTTAGCAGAGGCATGAAGAAAATGCCCTGAAAATGTTACATTTATAACTGGTGGATTAATCATACAGCGAAGACACTCAGCAGTGTGTGATTTTTGCCTGAACATTTTCAGACCATATTAATTTCCTGTTAATTTATAATAAATTTTTCACTCTGTATGTCTATCTGTTTCAGTGCCAGCTAGTAAAATCACTGTCCTGGCTTTCATACTGTATGTGTGGCGATTTGGGAAAAGCTGTCAATTGAAGGTGTGGAAGAATTCTGGAAAAAAAAAAAAAAAGAATAAATATGATTTTGACCAAAATAGAGTTAATAATAAACTCACATGTACACTTTAAGAAAACATATATGAATGTATTGTATGAAATGGAAATTATTTTATTTAGGCTACTCTCTAACCTTGCCCTTTTACTTAGAACTAAACGACTGTTTTGATGTCTTCCAGTCAGGGTTCCGACCAAATCACAGCACTGAGACTGCTCTTGTTAAAGTCTTCAATGACATCCATTTAAACACAGACAGTGTCAGAATTTTAGTCTTAGTATTATTGGATCTCAGTGCTGCATTGACATGGTCGACCACAATATAGTACTAAACCAACTAAAAAATTGGGTGGGATTTTCTGGCACTGTACTAAACTGGTTTGAATCCTACTTAAGGGACAGGGACTACTTCGTGTCTATAGGCAAGTACACATCTGACATTACAAAAATGACCTGCGGAGTTCCCCAAGGCTCCATTTTGGGGCCTCTTTTGTTTAACATCTACATGCTTCCACTGGCTCAGATTATGAAATACAACACAATTTGTTACCACAGTTATGCAGATGACACACAGATTTACATAACCATTTCGCCAGGGAAATATGATCCCATACAGGCACTGAGGAACAGCATTGAACAAATCAATGATTGCCAAAATTTTCTCCAATTAAACAAAGAGAAAACTGACGTTATTGTTTTTGGAGCTAAGAAGAAGTGATTAGAGGTCAGCCCTCAGCTTTAGTCTGTAATGTTAAAGACCACAGACCAAGTCAGAAATTATGGTGTAGTCATGGACTCTGACTTTACCTTCAACAGCCATATTAAGACAGTTACAAAGTCAGCCTACTACCACCTAAAAATATTCAAAGGGTTAGTAGACTAATACTTAGAAAAACTTGTCCATGCATTTGTTTCAGTCAACTTGACTACTATAACGGTGTCTTTACCGGTCTAAATAAGAAATCAATTAGACAGATGCAGTTGATTCAGAAAGCTGCTGCTCGGGTCCTCACTAAGACCAAAAAAGTAGATCATATAACTCCAGTCTTGAGGTCGTTGCACTGGCTTCCAGTCTGTAAAAGAATTGATTTTAAAATATTGCTGTTGGTTTATGAAGCACTGAATGTTTTGGGTCCGATATATATTTCTGGTCTACTGGTACATTATGAACCATGCAGGCCTCTGAGGTCGTCTGGGACAGGTCTGCTTTCTGTTCCCAGAGTCAAAACTAAACGTTGAGAAGCAGCATTTAGTTTTTATGCTCCACATATTTGGAACAAACTCCCAGAAAATTGCAGATCTGCTGAAACTCTCAGTTCCTTTAAATCAAGACTGAAAACTTTTGCTTCAGCTTTTAATTAAATCATCAAGGTATTTTAATGAATATCTTATGCTGCACTGTAACCTTTTTAATCTGTTTTAACCTGTTTTTATTTATTTTTTTTATTTTGATATATTTTTAATGAACTCTTTTTAAATGTCTTTTATTTTTAAATGTTGCTTTGTGTTGCTTTTATGTTGTATGTAAAGCACTTTGAATTACCCTGTTGTTGAAAATGTACTATACAAATAAATTTGCCTTGCCTTGCCATGGTAGAAACAGTCATTCTCCCTAACAATGTCTAAAATCTAGCTAAGTGTGCTTTTTCATGATTTGATCAGGTTTATAAAAAGTTGTTTGTCATAGCAAAATGCACATAAGTTTAATAAATTCAGTTTGTAATAATATATTGAGTGGCAAAATTACTTCAATGATTATGCACCATCATATCATAATCAAAACAGAGAACAGCACTTACACACTCAGTACAGATGACAGTGGACAAACTTTCAAATGTTTGAATGACATAATGCAAAGATAATAATAAAGCTAAACATAGCCAACAAAACAGAACTAACTGAATTATTTCCTTGGATTATGCTTATAAAACATTTGAGGTACGCAAAAGTGAACCATGCAAAAAAATGTTATATATATATATATATACACACACACACACACACACACACACACACACACACACACACACACACACACACACACACACACATACATACATACATACATACATACATACATACATACATACATACATACATACATATATATATATATATATATATATATATATATATATATATATATATATATATATAAAATATGGTAAATGTTTAATAATAAAAAAAATTAAAAAAAACAAATACTATATAATCTCAAATGTGCATTTTTAATTCATAGTATTTTGGCAAATGATATAATAATTATTGGACATCCTGTATTCATTGTTGGTGGCTGAGGTCCAAAACATTATGTCAATATTTATGCAGGGAAATTTGCACATGGAGCTGGATTATGCAGTTGCTTAAATTAATTTTCTGCACTTGTCATTCAGATTATGTATTATCTGTGTGTAGTTCACACTTCCCAGGTTGCCAGATTTTCTTTAAAAAAAAATAAACATCTGAAGCGCTGCCTTTAAACCTGACAAAAATCATGGTTAGGTACAGAACACTCAAGAAGTAAAAATTGTTTTGTTTTTTTTTTAATTATTTTTTTCAAATGCAATATAACAAAAAAACAAGAGACAATTTAAAAATGTAAAAAAGTAACATGACGATAAAATAACACATGATCCAGCACATACACCAATCAGCCTACCATGCATGTATTTGGACTGGGGGAAGAAACCAGAGTACCCGGAGGAAACCCCCACAGCACAGGGAGAACATGCAAACTCCGCACACACAGGGGCCATGTCGGGAATCAAACCCCCGACCGTGGGGGTGTGAGGCGAACGTGCTAACCACTAAGATAACCACAAGATACTATATATGCGTCAATAATTCGTGTGTGAGATGTAGGCAATTTATCATGCAAAATAATGTCATAATGCCAATATTTTTGCAATTTGATGGCTCATGGTTTAAAGGATAAGCTGACCGAGCACTCATCTGGTATGCTATTATTTTAAGTTAATTAAATTTATTTAATTAAAAAATAGAAAAAAAAGTGCCTCCAATTAAGATGGCATCTCCTATCAAAATGTTGTTGACTTTAAATGGACAATATTGGTAATTAATTAAAATTACCATATGTATGTATTTAATATCAGCCTCAAATAATATTCCATAAATGTATAATATTAGTAATTAATTAAAAATGTCATATATGTATTTAATTTGAGCCTCAAATGGGATTCCATATATACTGTATAATCAAGGTTAAATTGTTTTCAAATAGTGTTACCCTAATGGTGCCTAACAGCCCCACAAACCTAAAGGCTTTACATAGGTCGGTAAGTGTGAATGGAAGCTTTCCAACCATTCAAGTGTATGGCTGGGATCACTCTGAGTGGAGGAAGAGCTAAGTATTATGGATCGAGGCCAAGCCTCCCTGCAGTGAAACAGCAGTACAGGCTCAATATCCTGCTGTACCTCAGTCACTCCCTCACTAACACACCACACAAAGTGAGAAGCATATGACAATTTCGATCAGGCTGACTGAAATTGTTGCATGACAGACATGTCTATTTGGCACAAAAAGAAAACCTCAGGAAGGATTCTTTTGGTAAAACGCTTCTCAGATAAACATATATAAAATCCTGTTTCATTGATTAATACTGTGTTGCACTGCTCATAGGGTGGTCATGAATGAACACTGTGAATTCAAAACAACATGGAACATATTAAAAAAAAAAAAATTATGCAATTTATAATGATTAGTAATCAGCAAAAAGTAGCCAACTGGCTTCCACTGTAGCCTTTTTAAGATTTTTTTTTCTAAATTGTCATTTTATAAAAAATATTAACATAACAAATTCATTATATTGTAAATATATTATCTCTCAAATCTGATTGCCTGATCTCTAGCCTTTTTTGTTATTTTTAGGTCCATTTCAAACCTAACAGTACAAGAGTCTCAAACATTTATGCACATCCCTCATGAAAACATCTCATCATAGACTTCTTTTTTCAAGTAAATTTTTTGAAAACTTGATTGTGGAGAGAGATTCTAGTGGAGTAGAGCATGGCTTTGGAAGTGAGATTGATTGCTAAGAATTAAATGGAGTTAACAGCCCATGTACAGACATTTAGGCTTTTAGGGAGCACATGGACTCAAATATAGAAAAAGTGTCAGAGAGACTGAATCAGTTTTTGGCTAATGTGCACACCATACCAATCTCCAAAATGAATCTCATTTGTAGCTTGCAGCGTGCATCCTTTCTCATCCCCACCATCTCGTCTCTGATGTTTTCAAACATCATGGGCCCACCACTTAGAAAGTCCAATCCCGAGCCATTTGCATGATCATGGATATGTAAGGGACACAGGACTTTTTTCTTGGTAATGTTGTGCAGTTAATGTTAGTTTATTGTAAGTGGGCCTATTGTCTGAAACATAGCTTTGTTTTTGAAGTGCTTTTGGCAAATGTGCTTTGTAGCTAACTGAGGTGACAGCACAATAGGCCTACAGTTCTGTTTTGATAAGCTGATAGAATGTGCAATTCATAAATGTTCCCTTTGTACTGTGAATACTCATTGCTATAAACTCATTACATTGCTGTACCAGTGTGCTCAATTACATAGGCCTAGTTATCAGCATTGAATACTGTTGGCTACTTGAGATTCTAGAAGCACTTTTACGTGTCTGTAAGTACGGGGACTGGGACATTTCGCATGCCTTTTGACTTGCCAGATCACTACCCTCTTATTGTTCTGGGACCTGCAGATTTAAAAAATTAAGCACTGAGTATATTCAATCTAGATATATTCAATTTAGTGCGTCCTTTTTGCTAAGAGTGGTACTCTATTATATTCAATAATATAATATCTCAATATTATAGGCAAAAGTATTCACAGCCAAATTCTTCAATAAATGTATGGTCAGTGTTATTTTATATGGCCCAAATTTTGTAGCCACCTGACCATCACACCCATATGTTGGTCTTCCCCAAACTGTTGCCGCAAAGTTGAAAGCACGCAATTGTCTAGAATGTCTTTTTATGCTGTAGCTTTAAGATGTAACTTTACTGGAATTTGAGCCCAGTCCAAACATGTTCCAGTAGGAAAATGTCCCTGTGCACAATGCAAGGTCCATGAAGACATGGTTTGCCAAGGTTGGTGTGGCTGACACACAACCCTGATCTCAACCAGAACACCTTTGGAATGAATTGGAATTCAGACTGTATCTGTGACTGAACTTATTAATATTTTTGTGGCTGAATGAGCAGAAATTAGCATAGCCAGTTTCTAAAATCTAGTGGAAAGCCTTCCAGATGATTGGAGGATATTATCACAGCAAAGGAGGGACTAAATCTGGAATGAGATGTTCAAACACATACAATTCCATTCGAAAGTATTGTACTGGCAAGGCCAGTTCTTTAGGTTTGCTATACACTGAAGATATTTGAGTTTGAGATCAAAATATGAATATGAGATGATAGATCAGAATATAAGCTTTCATCTCCTGATATTTACATCTAGATGTGTTAAACAACTTAGAACATGGCTCCTTGTGTGAAAAATCACCCATTTTTAGGTGAGCAAAAGTATAGGTAGGTAAGTATAGGAACAGATAGTCTTTAAGTAAACTAAAATAAATAACACTTTATATTTGGTTGGTGGTCAACTCGTGTTTGCAAAAACTGCATCAAGCCGGTGACCCAGTGACATCAAAAACTTTTCTTTCGAGATGTTTTTCTGGCTTGTACTGCAGTTTCTTTCAGTTGTTGTTTGTTTTGTGGTGTTTCTCCTTTCAGTCTCCTTTTTAGGAGGTGAAATGCTGCTCAACTGGTTTAAGGTCTGGTGATTGACTTGGCCAGTCTAAAACCTTCCACTTTTACCCCCTGATAAAATCCTTTGTTTACTTGGCAGTGTGTTTGGGATCATTGTCTTGCTGCATGATAAAGTTCCTCCTAATTAGATTGCATCAGCAATAAAGATTAGGGAGCCTCTTCCAGAATCAGCCATGCAAGCCCATGCCATGACACTACCTTCAACATGCTTGATTGATGAGCTCGTATGTTTTGTATAATACTTTCTTTCTCCATACTTTGGCCTTTCCATCACTTTGGTAGAGGTTAATATTGGTTGCCTTTAATTTTGGTTCTGTTGTTTTCCTTGGCTGACCTGTTTAATGTTTGGTTGTTAGTACACATGTGGCTTCTTTCTTTTTCAGAACATTCCAAATTGTTGTATTGGCTTTGCCTAATGCTTGCGAATTATCTCTAGTTGATTTTTTTCTCTTTTTTTCAATTTCAGAATGGCTTGCTTTTCTCCCATACAAAGCTTTCTGGTCTTCATGTTGGTTAATCCTTTTTAACAACAAACCCAGTGTTCACAGGTGAAACCCAGGACTCAAACCAAAAGTAGACATTCAGAACTATTAATTGTTTAAACAATCAATCTAACAGGACATACCTGGACAACAACAAACACATGTAAGTGATGTGTTCTAATTTTTTTGATTAGTTAAAAAAAAAAATGGGTTGGTTCAAACAAAAGGTGGCATGTTCTAAGGTCTATAACACAAAAATATGATATACCATCATCTCGTATTCATCTTTTGATCTCAAACCCAAATGTCTTCAGTTTATAGCATAAAAAAAAAAATAGTCCTGCCATTTCAATACCTTCAGAGGGGACTGTTTCTGGTCAGGTGTCAACATAATATAGATTATATTGCCATTTATGTCAACGTCTTTGAAAATGTAAGTTATAAACATATAAAGTGATGTCCCAAAAGCCATATTGGGCTGCAACTGAGATTTTTTCCAGATCATTGTACCCCAATTACATGTAAATACAGTGGCCTCCACTAACATTGGCACCCTTTTTAAATATGAGCAAAGAAGGCTGTGAAAAAAAAAAAGTCTTTATTGTTTAACCTTTTGATCTTTTCTTCAAAGAATTCACAAAAATACTCTGTTCTAATGGATATCAAACAACTGCAAACAAAACTCAGGTTTATCAAAAAATATATTTGTTATATATAGGTGTGCAACCTTTATTGGCACCCCTATGAATTCATATGAGAAAAATATATTTAAAGTAAAGCTGATTGGCATGTCCAACGTGTCCGTAGTGTATGAATGGGTGTGTGAATGTGTATGTGTTTGTGTGCCCTGTGATGGATTGGCACCCTGTCCAGGGTGTACCCTACCTTGTGCCCGATGCTCCCTGGGATAGGCTCCAGGTTTCCCCGTGACCCTGAGAAGGATAAAGCAGAAGAAGATGGATGGATGGATGGATATTTGAAGTATATTCCTGTTGATATTTTAAATTTTGTACACCTAGGTGACTAGGAACTGCCCATTTCCACCATCAGGGCAATAAGTAAGAAGTTCCAGTCAACTGGATATGTTATGAATCAACCTGTAATTGGACGGGTGCCTATACTGTCTCAAAGTACTGTGAAGAGGATGGTTTGAGGATGGTTTGAGTGGTCAAAAAACAGTTGGAGAATTGCAGAAGTTTGTTGCATGTTGGGGTCAGAACGTCTACAAAACTACAATCTGAAGTCACCTAAATCACCACAAGTTGTTTGGAAGGGTTTCAAGAAAAAAGCCTCTACTCTCATCCAAAAAACAATCTCAAGCATTGTAAGTTTGCCAGACACTACTGGAACATCAAATGGGATTGAGTTCTATGGTTAGATGAAACCAAATTAGAGCTTTTTGGCAATAAACACCAGAGTTGGGTTTGATGCACACAGAGAGGTAGCCATGTGGAAAAGTACCTCATGCCCACAGTTAAATATGGTGGTGGCTTTTTAATGTTTTGAGGCTGTTTTTCTACGATAGGACTTGGACATTTTGTTAAGATACACTATATGGCATCATTAACTCTATCAAATATCAACAGATATTAAATGAAATCCTGACTGCCTCTGCCAGAAAGCTTAAAATGGACCATGGTTGGATCTTCTAGCAGGACAATGATCGAAAACATACATCAAAACAAAACACAAAAATGGTTTACTGACACAAAATCATATATATATATATATATATATATATATATATATATATATTTATTTATTTGATAAACCTGTGTTTTGTTTGCAATTGCTTGATATGCATGAGAGCAGAGTATTTTTGTGATTTTTTTTTAAACAAAAGCTCAAAAGGTTAAATAATAAAGACAATTTTCACAGGCTTCTTTGCTCATATTTACCAAGGGTGCCAATATTAGTGGAGAGCACTGTAATAACTGAATTCATAGACACATCATTATACATTGTTTTGCCATTTTTCCTTTGTATATTTCATTCCTTTACTCTCTGAAATCTTTGGTCGTTGCTTCTGAGACACTAAAGGTTGTCATAACAACACTGGTCTGGTCTCAGTGGAGACATCGTTTAATTTCTGTAGACCAACCATCTCCCATCTATTCTTAGAATGTGAACAGATTTGTCTGCAAAAGCCATTCTCATTTATTCTTTCTCATCAATGCTGGCTGGCTGTCTGGCTCGAATTTTGCTAGCTTTTTTTTTTTTTTTTCAAATGATGTCACATATTTCTCCGAAATTCAATGTGCTTTAAACAATTAACACAGCCATCAAAAACAGTCAAATTGTTCAGAATAGTGCAATTCTGTTTTGTTTTCCATTATAATATATGATAATGCTTTTTGTCAAAGAAAATGCTAGTATCTTGCAGTTATTTAAACGAAGATTTGTCACCTTTGGCGCATGAAAATTTTTACTGATTTCATAACACTTATTTGGGGCATGGTGGCTTAGTGGTTAGCAAGTTTGCCTCACAACTCCAGGGTTGGGTGTTTGAATACCACCTCCACCATGCACAGAGTTTGCGTGTTCTCTCCGTGCTTCTGAGTTTTCCTTTGGGTACTCCGGTTTCTTCCCCCAGCCTAATGATGTGTTGTAGGCTGATTGGCATTTCTGAATTGTCCATGATGTGTGTATGTGTGCGATTGTGCCCTGCAATGGGTTGGCACCCAGTACAGGATGGCCCCTGCCTTATGCTCCAAGTCTCCTGGGATTGGGTCCAGGCTTCCCATGACCCTGTGTAGAATAACTTGTACAGAAAATGATTGGATTGATAACACTTATCTGACTAAAAGGAAATTATCAAATATTTCAAAATTGAACATGAATCATTTATTAATGTGAGGTTAGTTTTGTTTTAACCTGTTTCTTTCATAAATTCTTAATATGTCTTAACTCATTGTTAGGTCATATTTAAGTATTTTCAGCTATTAGTGCACAATTATTCATGTACTGTTATTGAAAAGTGTTACCAGCACATTGTACATTAAATGCTTTACAGTATTTGCTTCTGCACAGTACTGCATATGCCTCTGGCTTTAAAACATATGCCTCTGCACAGTACTGTAAATCAGCTAAATTGGCTCTAGTATCAGTGTGGTGGGCTGTTCACTCAGTGTGGGTCACTGTGAATCCCTTAGTTCCGCTTCCCCTTTTTCTTTTCTTTCCCAGCATGCACCCTCTCAACATGTCCGGTCGTAAACATGAAGCTCCTTCTCCACACAAAGTGGATAGGACACACAGCATACTTCCAAGGTGCTGATACAAAGATATTTGGCGGAGTACTCTGATTTGTAGGTCTGCACATCCGGTACCACCCTAAAATACAAACAGGCACATACAACATACATCAAAATACATGCATGTATATGTAATAGAACTCTGGTGCATTTTCCTCTTGATGTGGTGGTTAATTTAATCAGGTGAAAACACAGCAATTGGGTCCAGACTGAAACAGATGGTCTTGGTCCAGTTCCAATCAAACTCTAGCATGGTTTGATTGCAAAGAGAAAGCAATTTGTTCCTGAATTGACCTGCAGGAAGTGACCCAAACCCTGTATTTAGGGCTGCATGTAGAATGCTTTTATGTGAGCTGCTAAACTGAGCCAAAGGATAGAGCTTTATCACTGAGGAAATAATGTGGTGTGACACGTAACATATTTTTACACAAAGCTTAAATGATCTACTTATTTCTTAATTATCTAATAATTATTAAATCATTAGCATAGCCACTGCACCTACTGGCATGTCATTGGGAGGTAGGAGGAAACTAATGAACCTGGAAGAAAGACATGAAGACACGGGGAGATCGACTCCACACAGACTGTAACCCAAGCTCAGAATTGAAAACTTGAGCTGTGAGGCAACAAGATTACACTTCCCATATCTGAAGTTTACAGAGAGTTTCATTTAGAAAATGACACATGAATCATGTCTATGTTTAAAAAATATGGACACTTGATTTTCATTGTTTTGCATGACAGTTCTTGCAAACATACTGTATGTAATTTGTAAATCATGTGAAATCATTAAAAAATATGTGTTTAGAGAGGTAATTTTTCAATTGATAAACTATCAAGCACATGTTGTAAGAAAAAAAAACAACAAATCAATCCTCATATAAAATCAACTCATTTGAATGAAAAACACCACCTTGTGTCCTTCAGCTTATTTATATTGTCCCAAACCCCATCATAGACAGCCACATTTATTTGGCTTTCCAAATTGCATTAACATTTCACTTTATGATCAGATCAGCAGTAGATGAAGTTGCCCTGGCCAGTTCAGGTCATCTTGAAGGCTGTCTGTATTTGATTTATGTGCTATCATGTCGAAGAGCTGCTCAATACTCAGAATACAAAAGAAGTGTGAGCTGCAGAGGCATGAGTCATCCAGCTGACAAGCAGGAAAATTCAGCAAAATTATGAGCTGAAATAACAGGATGAAGTGCTTAGCATAATTTCAGAGTTGGAAAGGTTTTCTTTTTCAGAATCCATTTGACTACAGATTAACCTGAACTATGCTATTCTGTCTACATTGAATTCTTTATTAGTTTATTATCAATACCAAGCTATACTACAATGTGTGATTTTTGATATGGCCATATTTACATTTGCATTTATTTGCTTTAGCAATTTTTGATTTGGGACAATACACACACATAAGGTTTTTCTGGACTGGTACTGACTACTTTTTTGACTCAGATAATCCAGATAGCACAAATAATGAGAATATCTCCAGCTGGTTTGCTATATTGTGCTTTATATCAGCCAACACTCAGCCTTTTGGTTAGTCATGTCTCATCTTGTGCCCCACATATAACAAATAATGGCCCAAGATTGGCCCAGACTGGTTTGTCAAGTTAGGCCAAAAAGGGTTAGAATGAATAAATAATGGTGGGGGTGGTAGGAGGTGTTGGAATTAGACTGCAAGTGAATGAATAAATGAATGAATAAAATACACACAGTAATTGGCCCAAAATTCAGCAATCATACAGAGACCATTTTAACATAACATATCGGCAATTGTCCTACATATTGCTTGCGAAAAAATCAAAACAGAAATTTCACAAAGTAAAAAAACAAACAAACTAGTCAACGATTTGTCTTTTCCATACTTAATCCCTCAAAATACATCAGAATTTTTGGATGGCTTATTTATCAAAATATTATGGAACTGAAAGCATTTATACTAAAAGTAACCAAAGTCAGCAGGCATCAAATAAAAATAAACCAACATTACTGCTTTCTTGCAATGTGTAAATATTATTCACTAAGATTTCAGAAATAAAATGATGTCATTAAACAAACACACAAATAAAAACCACATGTTACAATCTGACAGTTTTTACTTGATTACACCTTTGTGTTTTGGAAGTTTAGACAGAAATGTTGATGCATTTGTTAATGTCAGTCATGCTGGATTGGAACGACTAATAAAAATCAGGATAATAGTGTGTATAACATTTGGAGATCTTTAGATGTGATTTATATTTAATATATTTCTTGAAAACAGCCTTAAATTACTTGTCTTAGTATGAAATGGGTAAAGTTGGTTCAGAACATTGCTATTTTTAAGCTATTTTATTAGTGCAATTAAATACTGATAAAGAACAGCAAATAATGTGTCAAACTTCACTATTTAAGGACATTACACTTTTTAAAATCCATTCATGTGAACGACCTGACAGATAAGCTGAAATGTTTGATTCTGGAACTGAGAGCAGTCAGCATGGAAGCTCATGTCTCTAAACAGACAGTGTGGAGCAACAGCCATATTGTGGAATGCCAGAGTTGTGAAGAGGATTGCACTGAGGCACCGCAGACACATCACAGAGCCAAGGGTTGGACAGCCATGCATGAACAGAGAGTAAGTCGAGAGCCGAGAGACCACAGCAGTGTGAACTAATCCTCCTCCCACAAGAGCAATGGAGTACACAGAACTGACAGGCCAAAATGCAGAGAAAACAAACAAACAAACAAAAAAAAACACACACACAGGAAAATCTGATGCATCATCATATCAAAAGTAGCAGATAAACGCAGCTGTATAAGAACTGAGTGGAATTACCCAAGCCTGGCCGAATATAATGTATGATTTGCCTGAGATGAATAATGTGTTAATGATGAGGGTAAAACACAGTGATGAGTGGATCCTGCTTTCATTTTATAGTGAAAATAAAATTAGCTAAAACAAAGGGGGGGCATATATTTTATTGGTCGTCATGTTTTGTCTTCTATTTACTTTTAATTTCCATAATCCCCATATTTAATCAGCATTATCAGGCCAAGGCTACAGTCGATATTGCCATATACAAATGATTTCAAATTATCCTGACTTTTTTATAAGCTTTATTGTTTCCATGGTGCTTTTATCCAGAAGCTCTTTTGGTAATTACAACTGTTTGTACAATCTTTCAGCATAGACCCCATAGTAACTGATACAGAGTCATTCCATCTAATTTGCACTTGTCTCAGTTTTGGATGATTCACAAGTTCTCGTTCACACTTGTAATCCATCATTTATCATCCCGGAAAGTGGGTGGCACTGTTACCGTGCCATAATTAAAGTGACTTGAAGAGCACAACCCTGTCAAGGAATGTCATCGTAATCCAACCGCACTTACACTCATTTAGCTGCAGGGGGTCAACAAGAAAAGTTCACGAAAGCAGCACAGGCCCTTAAAGTGAACAAATTGTTCAGGATGGCAGGGGAAACAGAGTTATAGCATGCTGCCTGTCACAGTATGGGTGGGCACAATGTCATGTCAGAGCTCAGAGAGCATTCATGACAGTCTTTTGGCTTTCTAATAAAAGGTTAACTATTTTTGTTATAATCATGTCAAAAGGAGAATCCCAACAATGCCACAGATATCAATAGCTGGGGGTGCAAGAGAGCAAAAAAAGGGCTATGCTCTCTGGGTATGTGGAATAGCATTACTGCCTCCCCTGTTGATCACAGTGACACTAACCAATTGTGGGTGTCTGTGAGCTCATGTATGAAGAAGAAGGCAGAGTTTGCAAGTTTATATTTTCTGTGACAACCATTGGCTTAAACAAATTATTAGTAGTCTTAGGTACAATTGGTGCAGTTTTATAAAGAAAATAGCTTTTAAGTTTTATTGAGCATTTTGCAGACCCACCCATAGTTCTTCAGGAGATTTTGAGTTTCCCACTTGTTTCCTTTTTTTTATACAAAGGTATACATATGAGGTAACACAGTGGCCAAATTCCCTTAGTCATTCATAACAATGTGTAAGACCAAGGAATATAGCTGTGATGTCTGGCAAAAGGTTGTTGAGGGTCACAAAATGGGACGAAGTTCCAGTCCACTGGATATGCTATGAATCAACCTAGAATTGGACGTGCGTCTATCTTGTCTCGACGCACGGTGAAGAGGATGTTTCGAGTGGCCAAAAAATCTCCAAGGATCACAGTTAGAGAATTGCAGAATTTAGTTGTGTCTTAGGGTCAGAAAGTCTCCAAAACTACAATCCGAAGTCACCTACACCACCACAAGATGTTTGGAAGGGTTTCAAGAAAAAAACGTCAAGCGTCTTCAGTTTCCCAGACACTACTGGAACATCAAATGTGATTGGGTTCTATGGTCAGATGAAATCAAAATAGAGCTTTTGGCAATAAACACCAGAGGTGGTTTTGGTGCACACAAAGAGGTGGCCATATGGAAAAGGACATCATGCCCACGGTTAAATATGGTGGTGGCTCTTTAATATTTTGGGGCTGTTCTTCTGCCAGAGGACCTGGACATTATGTTAGGATACATGGCATCATGGACTATCAAATATCAACAGATATTAAATGAAAGATTAAAATGAGATATTCCAGTAGGACAATCTTCCAAAACAAACATCAAAATCAACACAAAAATGGTTTACTGACCACAAAATGAAGGTCCTGTCATGGCCATCCCAGTTCCCTGACTTGAAACCCATAGAAAACCTGTGAAGTGAACTGAAGAAGAGATTCCACCAGTGTTGACTATTGAAATTTGAAGTATCTGGAGAGATTCCGCATGGAGGAATGGTCTCAGATCCCTTGGCATGTATTCTCCAACCTCATCATGATAGGAGGTTGATAGGTCGCCTCATCATGATAGGTCACCTAGGCATGATAGGATAAGACTCAGAGCTGATATCTCGGCAAAGGGAGGTAGCACAAAGTACTGACTAAAAGGGTGCCAATAATTGTTGCACGACTATATTTAACAAAGATTTATTTTTTAATAAACCTGTTTGCAATTGTTTGATATGGGAGCAGAATACATATATTTTTTTAAACAAAAGATCAAAAGGTTAAACAATAAAGACAATTTTTCACAGCCTTCTTTGCTCATATTTACCAAGGGCGACAAAAGTAGTGGATGGCAGTGTTTTATATTATATATATATATATATATATATATATATATATATATATATATATATATATATATATATGACAGGATAATGCTCCCTCACACACCAAAAATTGTTCAGGAATGGTTTGAGGCACATGACAAAGAGTTCACGATGTGGACTTGGCCTCCAAATTCCCCAGATCTCAATCCGATCAAGCATCTGTGGGATGTGCTGGACAAACATGTCCAACCCATGGAGGCCCCACCTCACAACTTACAGGACTTAAAGTATCTGCTGCTAACGTCTTGTTGCCAAATACCACCGCACACCTTCAGAGGTCTTGTAGAGTCCATGCCTCAACGCGTAAGAGCTGCTTTGGCAGCACAAGAGGGACATAAACAATATTAGGCAGGTGGTTTTAATGTTATGGCTTTTTGGTGTGTGTGTGTGTGTCAGTATATTAAGTTAAAATAAATAATAAAATAAAGGTAAATTCTTCTCACATCCTCCATCTCTTATTTACACCCCCACCTGCCCTGAGTATGTGAAGGGCTTGTGGGTGCACTTTTCCATAAATATTTATGTTTATATTGTCATGTCAATTTGATACTTAGTAATTACTAATAACATTTAAACTTGTATTGCTGTAATATCAAGAGATGGGTCAATAGGACCTTTTTTCCTAAGTAATGAACAAAACAGGCAAGTTATCTCAGCAATCGCCGAGGGCTCAAATGTTTTATGTCGACTCCCAATTAATCTTGCCAGGGCAGTGACTGTCAAATGTAATGACACGCCAGACTCCAATTAAGCTGTACAGCATTGTCTGACAACATGTCTGGGGCAGCTTAGCTTTGTATTGCTAATGAAGATGGCCTATTTGGGCAATGAATGGTTTGCTGAAACAGTCTACCACTAAATAGTCCATTAAGAAGTTTATTAGGTGAATCATCAAAGGGTTGTTGGGATGAAAAGGAGAGGAAATTTCTAAATATGGTGGTGCGGATGCAGATATTGAGAATGGTTTGCATGTTGCTCTCTTCTCTTTCTGGGAAAATCTAATGTTGATTGACGTTCCCTTCACAGGCTTCCTGTACCTACCCTTATCAGATTTATAAAAAAAAATAAATAAATAAATAAATAAAATGTTGCTTGCCTACAAACACAAATGACACTTCTCAACCCTGCTCTACACCAGGTTCCCTTCAAGTCTCTAGCAGGACTCAACTTGAGTCACCATCCCTCAAGATACATCCGTCATGCTTCAAGGCTCTTCTATGTACTGGCTGTCTAAACAGCTGAGTCTCTGGCTGATTGAATACCTACCTCTTCACCAAACAATTAATTCAGCGATTCTCAAATAATAAAAACAAGTAGAACTTGATACCAACAGTGTAGAGGGGGAAGCTTTCTCAGCCAACATGTTTAGTCCTTCTTGTTGCTAAATTGTAAGCCTCAAATGTCCTTAAAATATACTTAAACAGGAAGGAAGCCATTGAAGAAAAACTATTTCAGTTATTTGACCTTGCTGTGACCTTGACCATATTTGGATTAATTCCAAAATTTAAAATATCAGTTCAATATAAAGTTGTATTTTATCCAATGAAAATGTAATCACTTTTCTTGAGATACTGAACTTCTTCAAATTTCAGTGGATGACCTGAAATCATAATGCCTATCATAAAGGTACAATGTAATCATAATGGCAGTGGCGTTTGTTGTTGTACTAACAATGTCTTAGCTTGGCCCTATTTAGACTAGCAACAGCAAATCACTTCTGTAGTAGTGATGGGAAGTTCGGATCAGTTTATCGACTAGGCTCTTTGAATCTTGTTCAGCAAAATGAACAAATCTTTTTTCGAGTCATTTCGTTCATTTAACAGAATATAATTAAAATGTTACATGCTAAATTCCCCAACACATTTAGTACTTATGCAAACACTGATCACAATTGGAATAAAAAACTATAGGCTAATGCAGCTAAGGCAAAATTATGAGAAACAGGAATTATTAATTAATTGCTTAGCTGGGTCTTCAGGCTATGCAGTATGTTAGTTCACCTCATACTCTCTGAGACAACTCGTTTCCGAGTCATATTAAAGATTAGTTCCAAATGAACGAATTGTTCATGAATGACACATCACTATACAGTAGGTCACTCTGGATAAGGTTGCCAGCTATGGTAGCATAGAAATACAGTAATAGTAACAATGGGTCTATATATATATATATATATATATATATATATATATATATATATATATATATATATATATATATATATATATATATATATATATATATATATATATTTTATATTATATATATATATACACACACACACACACACACACACACACAAAATGCAACAAATGATCTCAAAATCATGAAATGTGAATACTGATAATAAGTTATCTGACTCACACAAACTCTTTCATACACCACCACTTCTCAAATACATGAACAAACCAGGTAGGACTTCATGCCAGCATTTCATTCCCAGCTGGCAGATCTTCACTCTTCTGAGAAAGAGATGAACATATAATCGAGTGGACTGAGAGCTACCTGGGCGCAGCAGATGTCTGTGGGATTTTAAATAATTCAGCTTTCCAAATTAGATTTTCCTGACATTAATGAATGTATTAATGAGCCCTATTGACACACTCCCCCATGTATATGAGCCAAGTTGCAGGCTGTAGGAACCAAAGTTAAATAGGTCACCGTGAACTTGGAGGAGAGACAAAGGAGAGTTAAAGTCTATCAAACTCATTACTTAATTGCTATCTTGAACTTCTATTGAGCAGCCTGGGCTTTTTCTTGGGGTTTATAATATCAGTAACCATAGACAACATACGGGGCACAAAGGACGATGCAGACAATAACAGGGAAGGCGTGTAAGGGCGAACTGCATTCAGATATTAGGAATGTGTCTTATAAATCCACAAAATGTGCATGTCCTTAAAACACCAATGCTAGGCGAGTAAAATATGAGACGTGTGTTTTGATAGAAAGAAAATAAAAACTTTATTGTTAAACGTAGATAATTAATTTGTCTGATTGAATACAGTGATTGAATACAGTTACTCAGCCTTTTGCAACCCAGACAAAAATAAATGTATAAAAAGGAAATGAGAAATTACAAACAAAAATGAAACACAACCAAGTGAAATGGTAAATGGCACACTTATATAGCGCTTTTATCCACAGCCCTTTACACTGTGTCTCATTCACCCATTTACACATACACACCAATGGTAGCAGAGCTGCCATGCAAGGCGCTAACTTGCCATCAGGAGCAACTTGTCTTGCCCAAGGACACTTCGGCATGTGGAGTCATGTGGGCCGAGAATCGAACCGTCAACCCTACGATTAGTGGACAACCCGCTCTACCACCTGCGCCACAGCCACCCAAGTATATAAGTATACAGCTGCAGAGGTGTAAATAACTACCAAAAAAGTGAATCAACCACAACCAAAACCACACACACAAAAAAGTAAACAAATAACCTACCCAACATACTTGCCCAACACGATGCAGGAGAGAGCTAAGGCCTACTAGACTATGAAAAACTTACATACAGGCACAGCAAACAGAATCAGAAGTGATTGCACACAATGCCCAAGACAACCAAATGTTACTATAAGGGGAACTGCATGTCACACTAGGGGGCGCTCAGCTCAACCGCAGGTTAGCAATAACCTCTAAAAGATAAAATGAAGCAGGCCATAACATTACCACTGCATACAGCTGTAAGCAGGGTAAACAATAATAAAAGAAAGTGAGAATAAACACAGGACTGTAACATATTGAAGAAAAAGAGGAAAAATTTGATAAAACAACTTCACCACATCCATACAGGCTACATTAATTATAGTAACCAGCACTGGGCTCGACACAAACACTCCAAAACAAAAAAGAATAAATTGATACTTAAACACACACAAAATAAATTATGTATATAAAAAAACACACAAACACAAACCCTTGATATATTTCATGTCCAAACTAGTCCTTAACTCAAAGAAAACATCCCAATCCAAAGATCAGTCATTGTTCCACCTCTGGTGACTTCAGGGGCACCACGTGAAAAGTAATCAAGACCCCTATTGGGACCCCTGAACTGAGGCAAAACAGCAGCATTCAAAGTGCAGAAAACTTCCAACACAAAGAGTCAGGAAGCCAGCCAATAAAGCATCAAGTCTAAAATACCTGCAGACAAGACAGTTTATGTAAGCATAATTCTCTTTTGTTTATATAGCACATCATACTTAATAAATAAAAGATGAAAAACATGCCTTTGAATAAAATGTAATTTTGGAGAATAATGTACACAGCTGGAGGTGAGGTCAGTGAAGTGAGAAAGAAAAATAAATCAATACTGCACAACAATTCCCCAATAAATTAATTAAAGGTCATTCTTCTGATATTTGCTTAATAGTTTATTTTCCCTATTCACCTTATACCATATATGTAAAAATACACTGAATTTCTTCCTGATTTATTTTAGAGACTGATTTGTATTATTTTTAACTTATCACCATTGAAGGTGCAAAGCTATATTTCCTCAATGGTCCTGAAAACCTGCCATGAACAGACTGTGCAAATCCTTGAGCACCTCACATAACCTCACATACCAGCAGCACTTACTATTTATGTCACATTCCATCCCAGTAAGAATTTAGATTTTCCTTCTACTCTGGGGACAAAGATTTGTGTGTTTTTATCTCTATACACTGCTTTCCAGCATATTGTAACTGCTGTGGTTTAGCAATTGCCATCTATGCCTTGATGTTTCTCTAACGTGGATCGTTATTCTAGGATTAAGCCAGCCAGGCTAATGGAGACAACTAAATTGTATATCTGTTTGATGCCATATTAAACATAAGTGTGCTGGAATTATGTGAGGCATGAACACTGGGAAGTTAATAGGCTTGATAAGGAGATGCTGACAGTAATCGCCTCTATGGCTGCTTTCACGTACCTCCTGCCAGATATTTTGAATAAATACTGCCATGTGAACCATTAAGATATTGTAGCATGGCATGTTATTATAGCCATGGTTAAAATGCTTCTCTAGTTCAAATATTTAGTTTAAGAAGTCTTAAATGAAGCTTAAAACCATCATTCTAGTAGTTTCCCTTCTTTTTCCTTTGAGGAAAAGAAAATTTTACACTTTCTTATCTGTTTGTGTAGAAAGCTAGAACTTTTTCTAATGTGCTTTTTTTATTTTGGCATTAAAGTGCAATAATGTGTCTGCATGATGTTTTTTTTTTTTTTTTTTAACTACAATAATGTGTACTTTTGTTATGAATCTCTAATTAATCAGTGTTTCCATAAGAAAAAAAAAGTTAATAATGTCTTGCAATTTACTCATAACCGTCACGCAATAGAGGTTAGGACGGATGCAAGTGCAGATAAGAGCTTTTATTAAAGAGAGCCAGGCAGACAAATCCAAATCATGAGACAATAGTGTGGTCAAAAAACAGGCAATGGGTCAGGCGATTGGCAAACAAGCACAAACTAGGAAAAACAGGAATCTAGAAACGTGGACGAGAACAGGATCAAAACTAGGACACAAAACACGATGAACAGCGCCTTGGTATACAGAAAACACACATAATACTTTGCAAACACAAGACAGATGAGAACAATGATGTCACATATGGGAAACAACAAATGAAAACACAGGGGTGGAGACAGGACAGAAATCATCACAGTAACACGTGTCAAATGTAATCAAAGTCAAGGTCACTGAAAACACATAAGCGTGCTCCCGCACATTGAGCTCCCACATTGGGTTTCAGAGCATGCTGCGTACTACAGTACTTAGCGTGAGGGGAAATCGTAACAGAACCCCGCCAAAGGTGCTACTCCTGGAGCAGCCAAAAAAAAAAAAAAAATGCTCCCTTCCCTGGCAGTCCTGGCCCTCTGGGCAAAATGTCTTCAAAGCCCCTCAAGTTCCAATACAGGTATTGTCCAGCAAGTAGCCAAGGAGCAGACATGAGGCTGGGACTGGTTTGCCGGGGTCATTAGGCAATACCCAGGCTTGGGAAGTTGTGTCATCAGCTTTTGACGGGGGCTTGACTTGGTGGGCCGTCTCGGCCTCCTGGAGCGATGTCCTCCGCTGAGCAGGAAGGCAGAGCAATGTCCTCCAATGAGCAGGAAGGCAGAGAGACGTCCTCCATTGAGCAGGAAGGCAGAGCGACGTCCTCAGAGAAGCCTGGCATAGTGACTTCTGAGGCAGAGTAGGGAAGCAAATGAGAGCTCTTGGCTGCAACGGGAGGCGGAGAAACTTCCTCAGCCGAACAGGGATGATGAGCGGCGTCCTCAGTCATACAGAGAGGCTGAGTGTCGTTCTTCACCGACTCTGCCGACTGAACTTGGTTGGCCGTGTCAGCAGACTCAGGCATGAGCAGAACTTGTTCGGCTGTCTCTTCAAACTCAGACTGGAACTTGGCGTGGGAAGTCACCTCATCGACCCCAAACTGGAACTTGGAGTGGGAAGTCACCTCGTCGACCTCAGACTGGAACTTTGTGCATTGGGTTTTGAAACACACTGCGTGCTACAACGCTTAGTGCGAGGGGAAATCGTGACAATAACGAGGAATAATGAAACATTAATTTTACTTGCAGTGCTCAGAAGCATTTTAATTATTCAAAATATTTGTTTTTTTATTGTTAATAAATATTACATTTGTGTTTTAATAATTATGCACGTCATTATTAGTTATAGTGTTTGTGCAGTGACACTTGCATTATAGATTTTATGCAAATTCAGTGAGGTTGAGTTACCACCTTAGAGTGGATTATTTTTCCATAGGAACACATTGTGAAGTGTTTAATTTTCCCTTATACCATAGTAATTTCCCAATGACTAATTTTTTTTTATATTATTATTTTTATATATTATTTATAAATATATAAAACATCATGCTCTCTACTGTCAAATTATGTTTTTAAAAATGTTTAATAAAAATGCTTACATTAACAACAATATTACCAGAGTTTCTTTCATCTGTTTATTTGTATCACGTTTGTAAAAAGCATTATATATTATTAAAATACACATGAGGTGTAGCCTTTAAACACATAAAGTGGTGCTTAGTGTGTTTTGGATGACCTCAGTGAGCATGCTTACATTACAAAAAAGCTTGTTTGCCCTTTCAAAGGAAGCTTTAAGTATGCAAAGATCATCTTACACTGAATTTCTTAGTGTCAATAAGCAGGATAAAAGCAGGATAAATTGAAGCATTTTCTCAAAATGCTAGGATAACATTTTTCCTTGTTAAAACTTACCAACAGGACTGAGTGAAATCCGATTTTAAGAAGCACGGCTTTTATTTAAAATAGTGCATTTTAACTTTGCTTTTCTTCTCATTTACACTATAAAGAATATAAATTGGACTTGTGCCAAATATTGACATTACACAAAACATTAGAGAATAATTTGCTCAATTTTCTTTCCCTTTTATAATATGTATGGCACACTCATTCTTCATATATATGAAAGAATTCATTAGATCTTCCTAAAACTCCCTTGACAGTCTCTCGCAGTCTCTTCAGAGGAGTAGCTCATCTGTATGCGACACTGCTCATTATACAAAAAAACCCCAGCCCACGCTGTCTTCTGTCATTTAAAGTCTTGAATATGAACTCTCCAAAGTCATCACTGGCATTCTAACAATATTTCGAATAAGACAGGAGACTATGAGCTGATCTAATTAGTCTGACAGTTTCCAACTGGGATTTCGTCATAGCTTGGGGTGAGCCCCTTAAGTGTGTGCTGTAAACTATTATTAATGTTCTCATTCAGATTGATGTATTGAGTTATAATCGCAGCACAAACATCAGGGAAGTGTGAACCAGAGACACTTATTTACAATATTTAGAAATTGCATTTTAAATTAAAGAATCCACCCTGGATGAGATTCCAGGCCATCCCAATAGTACGAACAGCTAAAATATAAAAATGTACATTTTTACATTTTAAAAATGTCTCATTTTAATATTTAGGGGTGGCACAGAGCACAGACAATGGGATCAAACCACCACTGTCAAATCCTAGAGAAGTCCAAGATCAGGACCGATACAATGAAGACCAAGTCTTAATGGGATTGAGTTCAAGTCAAGTCCAGAGCAAGATTGAAAACCATCAAATCCTTATTGAGGACAAGCCTTTATTTCAGTATTATATATCCCAGACCAAACTGACAAATTCTCTTGAGAATCACCTAGAAGCATCATTCTGGACAGAAGATGAAGGCATATAATTGGGGTACCACTAGTAGGCAACAGGAACATTATTTTTCCAAACTTGCCTTGGTCCAAACTTCCAAATTTATTTTGTCTTAGTTAAGACAAAGAGCCCATTTAGCAAGATCAACACCAAGACTGAGACAAGTACATGTACTAATGGCAATAATTCCAAAACAAGTTCAAGTCAATAAACTGTAAAAAAAAAAAAAAAAAAAAAAAAAAAAAAAAAAAAATTATCTCAACACCAGATTTCAGTCCTACAGCCCTAGGCACAGTGGTGCAACTCACAGCTCCTGGATCCTCATTTTGATCTGGAGTTCAAGTTACTCTCTGTGTGAATTTTTGCATGTTCTCCCCAAAACATCCTGGTTGGTGTGAGGGTGTGAATTTGTGTGTGCAATGGACTGGCATGAATCCTTTGGTGTACTCCTGTCTCACACCCAGTGTTCCCAGGATAGGCCCTGGCTCCACTGTGATCCTGACCAGATGAAGATCCTGTTACATAAGACGAATGTACACAAACACGTACACAAAAAGTTGAACAAGCAAGTTGAACCTCTGAAGCCACTCATATACACTGATGGTCATGAAAAAGGAAGTCAAGGCATGGAAATAAAGTCAAGATGAAACAGAATTTTTTAACATAAAAAGTTTGCTTTCCACTCTTAAACTTGTTGAGTGGACCACTAGTCAAGGATGTAGGCGTTGGAACAGCACTATGGTGCCAAGAGTCATTTTAAAGCCCTTCAGTGGCATTTCTTTGTTGACCTCTCTCTTACTGTGTGTCCCTTTCTCTGTCTCCTTTATTTATTTTATTCATTTATTTATTATTTCTATCCTATTTTATCACACCATGTGTTCAGAAGCAATGTTGAGCATGAAAATACACAGTCAGGAGAAACTAAATCTTACTGATTTTACTAAATGTTATTGAAACAGGGCTCATTGTTACTGAAGATGGAATTGAACATCAGTCCACATGGATAACTTAAAAGCGCCTTTCTTTACAGTTTCAATTCGACACTGTTCAAACAGCTCAAAAACTTCCAAGGTTTTTTTTTTTTTTCACTGAAACCCAAACACTGAAGTCACTACTTATGAATTGTCGTTGACTCCAATTGTCACCAACCCATCTCAGGGCACAATCACACACATCACACACCCATTCACATACTACAGACAATTTGGAAATGGCAATCAGCCAACAATGCATGTCTTTGGACTGGGGGAGGAAACCAGAGTACCCGGAGGAAACCCCCAAAGAATGAGGAGAAAATGCAAGCTCCACACACATGGGCTGGAGGCACGAATCAAGCCACCAAACCTGGAGGTGTACAGAAGAGTTTGCTTTAATGAAACAGCTTCATTCACAGCAGTATTCACAGCACTGATCTTATCTACATTCAAAACCTCTGTCTCGTAATACAAAGATGAATATGCCTGAATGGTACAGTAAACCTTAGGAACTGTAATAGGGTTGTGTGCGTTGCCGATGGGACATGTGAATGGAGTGTTTAATTAGGATGGCTAATGAGCTGAATAATTATGTTACCTTTAGGCCATCTGGCCCTGGAGCTGTGAGACCTCTCATGCCCTGTTCTGCTAAGCTCCTGATCCAGGTAAAAAGAAAGATGGAGGTTTTTCCAGGTTTTTTTCCTTGTTGCATGTCAGGCACTACATCTACACTTCTCCTCAAAGAACATTAAGGGCATATCAGTCTAGGCAGATGTAGGGCATTCGTCTGGTAGAACTGTCCAAGCATTTACTTTGTAGATTGTGAGCTTGCCGCAACCCATGGCCAGGAGTCAAGAGAGTGGCAGCAGAGCATAATTGCCTTTGTTTTATGTGTGTGAAGCATGGCATTTCTCCCTCTGCTGTCATGAATAAAGCCAACTATGTGCATCTGTTAGCACTTGTATACAGAATATGCTGCTTAGTATTCTTCTTCAAGCATATTCACATGACATTTGAAAAGGTGCTGTGGCTAGAATTTCATGTCTTGGATGAATTACATGTTTTCAGCTGCCAAGCATACAGTTGTAGTAAAAGTGTAATGCATTGACTACTTAGCTGTTCCCCATCAAAAGCAAGGCATCATACACTATCATCAATAAGCATGCAGCAAACAATTCTTCTTATTCCTAATGAGAGGGGGGAAAAAACACAGTGGAGCACGCTGATATAGGACAATATGAACAGAATGCTATTACTGTCATGAAGGAGATGACAACATGTACCGACTTAAGTAATTTAACAACACTAACCCATTTTTATTTATTAAAGAATGACATCATACTTTTTATCCATTTATAATTACATTTAATGTTGTGGAATGTCTGTGAAACAAGTCCCTCATCACTATTGTTATTGTTATAATAGCAGTCCCTCCAAGATTTAGAAATTTTGCAATTGCAGAAAAATTAATGCAAAATCAAACAAACTCTGCAACATTTGGTGGAGTTTGCTATTTTTCAAAATTACCGCAGATTTTCTGCAGATTTGGGCCAGGGTGCGTCATGTGATAGCCCTCTTCGATTCAAGTGGGTTGAACAAGAGTACAACTAAAAGGTCTTATTTACCAACAAACATCACTGAAAAAGACAACAATTTCTTGCAATTGCCCCAATTCGAGTAGTTTTCACACACAAAAAAAAACCCTCTAAGTTGCATCGCAAATTTTGAAAAAAGCCACAGCAAAATCAAGCATTTTTGACCACAACAATCACAACCTGTATGGACTGTGAGATATATATATATATATATATATATATATATATATATATATATATATATATATATATATATATATATATATATATATATTAGTTCTTTCCTCATCAGCCTCTCCCTTCTCTCTTTAAGTTAATAATATTAAATTATGTTACAGAGCAACCACAAAGCCCTCTATACTTAAAGTAACCTTTAGTTGTACTTGTTTCTTATGTAAATATTCATATATAAATACCAAATATTTATATTTATATTTATATTGGGGTAAAGTTCTGTAATAGTGACTGTAGGGCAACTGTAGGGCCCATGAGGAAAGACATTAACTCCCAACCATTTTGGATTAAGTTTTGTTAAATGAATAAATTATTAACCGAATCAATCATATTAATTTTCCAGGAAAATAATTAATATGACTATTTTAGACTACTTTTGTTCATTCAATTTAATGGTAAAATATGCAAATGTTATGGAAATATGCTGCACATGATTTTGCCTGTCACACTTTTTCACTTACTATCTCATACTCTTATAACATGCTTTTTCCTGATATTCAGACTATTCAGACAAATCCGCAGTATATTTTTGACAAACTGTAACAAATTGTGTGGAACTGGAGAGTGAATGAAAATGTGCACTGTGTCAGCACTGTGTCAGCACATAATCTCAAAGTTATGAATGTTTAAAATTACACAGAAGGGAATTAGTATGCAAAATACCATAATCTCCATGGCTCAGCAGGATTATAGTTTAAGTCAAATGAATGCTTTTAAAAAACATCTGTTTTATTTTTGCTCGGCTTCTAAATGTTTTTAGCTTAGTCATTACCTTGTTTTTCACGAAATTACAAAATACACCAAATTATGGATTATGCAACTGAAAGTAATTATCACAAGGTAAAGGAAAATGGCCAAATATTAGACCTATGCTAATTGTGTTTTTAGAGATAATTACAAGCATGACGTAAACTGAATCAGAGCAGGATTCAATAAGTTTGTCACTTAACTGAATGTGAGTCAATTATTGATGACTGTTAAATTATTGTTAAATGCTTAATGAATTGAAAAATATTTAAATGTATTTATTGTACTGAAACAATCTAGATTTAATCTAATTGGATAAGGCAAAATCTTTAGCACTTGAAGCACACCACATATGTATATCTTACAGTTAATACTACCACAGTCTATGAGTATTTTATCAATGTTGTGAGCATTTTTAATTTTAAAATGCTGCTTACAAGATGTGTTTTGTTTTTTTGCACATTTCTGAGTAAACTCTAGGGACTGTTGTGCCTGAAAATCCTAGGAAAATAGCAGTTCCCTTTCAAACATTGAGTGCGCTTCACGTTGTGGGAACACGTGTGACCGATACCTGAAGTCTGTGTAAAATCATGCCAATTTATGGCTTGTCGTGGTAAGGTGATGTGGCATTTCACGTGTCATGTGATCATAAATGGCACCTGTAAACCACGTCATCAGTTTCTTTGTCTTCAACAAACCCGCATGTTTGTTGTCTTTTTGAGAAAACTCTTCACTTTCTCTCGATTTTTCTGCTTTAATTAAGCAAAAATAAATAAATTATATATACACACACACATATATTATATATATATATATATATATATATATATATATATATTCCCTTTTCTCTTCTCTTCTGCTCTTTCCTCCGGATCCGACGCTAAGGTACCTGGATTTGGAGCTCACAAAGCAACTTCTCTCTCCGGTATGCAGAGTCAACCCACTCCAAGGAGCCTGAGGGGAAGCCAGTGAAAAGGAGAGCACTCTCTCACACTGCAGAAAGCTACTTTTTCCCCGGAAGTGCATCATAAAGTATCACAATAATTGGGAAAGCCATGTTCATAACCCTGTGACGTCAGATTATTCGGTCATCATGGGGACTAAACAGTATGGTTATTTTGCTATGCCAAAGGTTGAGGAGGTGCTTGTGAGCTACCTCCCTCCATTGATGGCAGCAAAATCATGGGGGCTGGCTTTGTCATCCAAGTCATGTAAGACCACCTCACTTGGAGAAGCATATGCGGCAAACGGTCTTGCTTGTGGGTCTCTCTATGCAAGGCAGTGCTGCAGGCCTACCAGGCAGACCTGCTGAATTGTGAGGGAGGCACAGAAGGTAAGTGAGGCAGCCCGCCTCTCCTGCAAAAAGCCAGGGGAACTGGGTGACTATAGTTGCAGCCTGCTAGTAAGCCTGATTTAAAAATTATAATCAGTGCCAAAAAGGCCAAAAAAAGAGCAGTCCTGATTGAATGTAGGAAAAATGAGCTGTTTGCGATAAGTTGTTACATTCTCCATCATTATATGTTAGGAAATTTTGCTGTTTAGATTGAACTACCTGTATTCTCCACCAAATATGTAGGAAAGACTAGCAGATCAGCTGAAAAGGGGAAATTTGGCTAATTTAGTTTTGACCAACTTTTTGTTCAGTGATAAATTGAACTTAGAACTCAAGGCGGACCAGGAAATAATGGCTGTAATACCCTCCCTCACTCAGAGAAAGGTGTACATGTTCTATGGTCCCTTTGTCCAAGAGCGATCTTACTTCCTGCACTAACATCAGTCTCTGGTCTGTGCTGACCACTGTGGTGAGCATCCCTCTGAACCTGGGGGACTGAGATCTGAAATGGAGCTGGTAACCCTTTCCTATGATGGGCCGAACCCATGGAGACACATTTGGCAGTAGTTTCCAGGCTGCCAGATGCTCCTTTAGGAGTAAGAGCATCAGATTTTTGTTGCCCTGTGACAGCTCGCTGACCAGAGAAAACTGAAAACTTGGGACAACATTGGCTAGGGGGGCCATACAGTAATATCGGGGGCTAACTGCCTTAACAACCTCACATCCCCTGATATGTCCCTCCATGGCCCATTAAGGCCGCTCCTTCTTTGCCTGCTTGGCATTAATCACAATTCTTAGTTCAGGTCTACTAGCAGCCTGTGACTGTGTCTGCCTGGTCTTCCTGGCTTTCTGTGGGGGAGGCGGGCCACCACACTCACCTGCTGTGCCTCCCTCATACTAGTCCTGGCCCGGGTTCCACTCATGGGTGCCCAGGCGAACTTGACACGACGGGGAAGGAACTGGCTGAAAGTTCAATGGGGCATACAGCAGACAGCTTTTCCTTGTCTGCCATCCTGTGCCCAAAGAGACAAATCCATGACCCGGGGAAACGCTGCGACTGCTTTGGGCCCAATTCCCTCCCCATGGTTGAGCTCATTCAGCAGGTCTGCCTGGTAGGCCTGCAACACTGCCAGTGTTTGCAGTGACCCACAAGCACCTCCTCCACCTTCAGCATAGCAAAATACCTGTACTGTTCATTCCCCATGATGGCCGAATAATCCAACGTCACAGGGTTATAACCAGTATATAAGTATACAGTTTTCCCCAGAAGCATGATATTCCATCATACACTTCTGGAAAAAGGGTGTTTTCTGTGGTGTGAGGGAGATTTATTTTTACTGGAGAGAAAGCTTTCATCCAGCCTGCCATGAGCCACTTCCTCTTTCCTGGGCCAGTCTAAATTCAGTTTTTTGACAGCCTGAGTGATCACTTTGCTCACCTCCGGTTCCTCCTCCAATCCATATGGGATCCACAGAACCTGAGCCGGCTGGCTGCCTTGGTAGCAGCCATCCCAGAGCCTCAAAGCTCCAAAACCCAATTCCCTTTGGCTGAGAAGAGAGTGAGCCAATAAATGAGCTGCTTAATTGTGAATTGTTCACAATGCACATAGTCAGGCCCCTCGAGGTCTTCCACAGCATGCTTTAATCCCAAACACTGCACACAAAAAGTGTGTCCATCCTCACCATAATGAAACGGGAGCAGGGAGTAACTCTCCACAGCTCATTCTCTTAAAGAGGATAGTGACAGAAAAGTCAAGATATATATTTTTCTGAAAATAGAGAGAAGTGAAGAGCTTTTGGGAATATTCACACAGACAACCAACATGCAGTCTTCACTGAAAATTATGAAGCCGATGATGTGGTTTACAGGAGCCATTTTATAGTCACGTGATGCGCAAAATGGGACGTCACCCGACGACAGGCTTAAAAATAGATTTCAGATACCGATCGCGTGTGAGGGCGCTTCCCACAGCATGAAGCTCATGCATCGTTGTGTTCCCTTTGAAAGAGAACCATACTGTAAAGCATGGTGGGAGCGCCATGGAGCTGCTTCTCTACAGAAGCTCGGACAACGGCTCTACTCACACTAGAAAATGGCTCCAAATATCTAGTTACTTCATCACAAAACCTGGTCACCAGTGTAAGAAAGCTGAAGATGAAAAAAGGAATTGTACCTTCCAATATGATACCAACCCAATGTACACATTCAAGCCAATAAAAGAATTGCTTCTGAAACAAAAGATCTTGGAATGCTCCCATGAGAGCCCATACATCGACCCCACAGAAAACCTGTGGAATGAGTAAAGAAGGCTGTGCACATGATATATCATGACAATCTGAAGGAGAGTGTGAAGATAAGAAAGGTCTAAAAAGTTGAGACTTATTCAAATAATGACTTTCTGCTGTAATAAATATAAAGGGTGCTTCTAAAATGGAAAGTGTGTTTTCCATCTTGTAATCCTGTAGCATGAAAATAGCTAAATATAATTTTTTTTTTCCTGCAGCACATCCCAGGTGTTGAAACTCAGTTTCTCTAATCCCTGGTGTATTCCACTACTGTCAAAAAGTAAAACACACCAGAGTAGGTCACTTGTTTGAGGAAGTGAAACTGAAACAGTTTCAGTGACCATGACCGAGCTCTTTGACCTCCCTCTGTGCAGTGAGCCTGTGTAGTGGATTCTCTTGAACCAATTTAAGGTTGTGATGCTTAAATGAGCCATTTTAGGATATAACATGACATACATCCTATAGGCTATAATGTGGAAAAAAAGGACTTCCAGAAGAATTGCCCATGCTTTTATTCACTTCTACATGTGGACTATTATAAATTATAAATAATGCACAATTACGAAGTCACCAGTCATCCATTACTAATCTGATCATTTTAACATGGGTGAGTAAGTAGGAGTATATCTCTATTTTTAGAAAGGAATATCATAGTACAAGATTAGAGACCCTCGATTAAGCATCCACTGGGTGTTGACAAGTTTGAAGCAAAATATAATGCACATCTGCTACAACAGCATAACTGAACCACTGGTGTCTTAAAATTGAAGAAAATTAGGCAATCTAATGCAAAGAAGAAAAAAATAAATATAAATAAATCTCATAAATAGCTTTAGTTCCAGCAGGAGACATGCAGAGCAGGTAGTGATATACTCCTTTGTATTATTAAGCAATGTGGGCCAATACATTTAAATACTATCTGTGTGTGAGTATTCTATTAAAAAATGTGAAAATCTTTACTATCTTCCATCTGGACACCACAAACAACTAGAAAATGGCTCAAAAACAAGATGCTGGATTTGTCAGTCATGTTCACTGGCCTTTGGTTCCATCACACTTTGCATTATTACTAGGACATGACACTGTTGCTAAGTAGCTCAATATATCATCAATATACAATATGGCTAATTTAGCTCAAACATTATTGTACACCTCATTTGCAACTATGTGGAAAACTGATCATGTGTTACCTAACTTTTAAACCACTGCTTTATTGAATTCTTGAAACTAATTGGTCAGATGTTGATTCATTTTCTAAAACGGCAGCTCTGGCATATTAATGTACTTGCTCTAATACATATCACTTCTATAGTAACAACTCATTCAAAAGGCCTTGTATAATGGATGCTCCACATAATCATAACCTAATAATAAGAGAAAACATTAAATGCATTGTTATTTAACAAAGAATAAATAATATATTGATTGATTGATTGCAGTGTAGTGCACTGCAGTGTCAGAGCTTTGTCAGTTTTCTACCACAGGAAAGTCTTCAGGACAGAGGGGAGAGAGACGTGTAGGTCTTTGCTTGTTGTCCTTGGCTCTTTTGTGACTTGGTAGATGAGTCATTGGTGTGCTCTTGGAGGAATTTTGGAAGGTCAGCCTATTCTGGGAAGGTTTTGCTTGTATTTTTCTCATTTGTAAGCTGCTTTGGATAAAAGCGTCTGCTAAATGAATAAATGTAAATGTAAGGTTCACTGCTGTGCCAAGTTCTTTGGAGTCCCAGAGTCTTTGAAATAGATTTGTAACCCAGACTGATGTATTTAAATCACCTTCTTCCGCATTATTTCTGGAATTTCTTTCCATTTTGACATAGTGTATTACTGGGTAAGACCTTTTAACCGACTCCATGCTGTTGAAAAAGTTCAATTTAATTGTTAATTTGATTGAACAGGATAGTAACCAGGCCTGGTTGTGTCTAGTTCAGCTGAACCCCATTATGAATGCAGTTTCACAGATTTGGGGAATTAGTAACTATGGGTACATTTTCACACAGACCCAGTTGGTATTGGGTAACTTTTTTTTGCTTAAATAAATAACATTATCCTTTAAAAAATGTATTTTGTGTTTACTCAGGCTGACTTTGTTTTATTTTAGATTTTATTTTAATTTCTTGATAAATATGAGCAAAGATGGCTGTGAAAAAAATGTCTTTATTATTTAACCGTTTGATCTTTTGTTAAAAAAAAAAAAATCACTAAAATTCTATGCTCTCATTGTCATGTAATAGAGGGTTGAGGTGGATGCAAGTGCAGGTAAGAGCTTTATTATAGATGAGATAGGCGAACAAATCCAAATCATGAAACACAGGCATGGTCAGAACAGGCAAAAGGTCAGGCAATCTGCAAACGGGTATTAACTAGCCTAAACAAAAATCGAACATAGAGGGCGAGAACAAGGTCAAAACTATGAAACATGAAACGAGGACCAATGGCTTGGTATACTGAAAACATACGTAATACTTTACACTGAACATAAACACACGAGGGGTTTAAATACCAAACGTAATCAACACAAAAACGCGGAGACTAATGATGACACATACGGGAAACAACCAATGACAATACAGGGGTAGAGACAGGAAAGAAATCATAACAAATGCACATGAAGATTGACATTAGTTTATGAAAGGAGATAAGAAAAAAATAAGCACAGGAAATCATACTGTTGTAGCTCCAGGATGTGTGCACTATAAACAGATTGCTACAGTCAGTATAGTCTCGTCTGTATGTCTTTGCACCACAACAAATCTTAATGGCTTTTATTATTCTGTATAAAATAGCATGTGTTCTGTTTATTTTTTATTTTTTTTTATTTCTCATAACATGTGCTGAATGTGAGGTGATGATGTGCAGTAATTGGTGTCACTTTAATAAAATTCTCATTCCAAAGTAAATAAAAATGGAGCAGTTTTGCACCATGTTGTGTATTTAAACACACTGATGAATTTATGCACTGTATATGTTTCAGAGGACTGGCTTCAAGTTGACAGGAAGACTGTTGCACCTCAAATTATCACCTCAAATTATCACTCTTTAAAACACATGGAACTTTGAGGTAGACCACTTCAGGGTCCACTCCTGTCAGCAACAGAAATGGACAACGGTGTGCACATTGCTGGAGTGCAATCTGATGTGGTCTTCAATTGTGCATTCTGAGATGCCGTTCTGCTCATCACAATTGTAAAGTGTGGTTATGTAACTTACTGTAGCCTTCCTGCCAGCTTAAACCAGTCTCGCCATTCTCCTCTGAACTCTCTCATCAACAAAGGGTTTACGTCTTTCCCTACTGTTTTCAACTCTCATAACCAGGCCTCTAAAACAATACACCAAGGCATTCTTTGACAAGGTTTCAATAAGTCTCCCAAATACATGTACAGTACAATACAAAATACTTTCGACATGCCAATCAGCCTATTGTACATGTATTTGTACTGGGGGAGGAAACCAGAGTTCCTGGGAAGAAACCCCTGCAGTACGGGGAGAACATGAAAACTCCGCACACAGGGCAGTAGCAGGAATCGTGTGAGGCGAATGTGCTAGCCACTAAGCCACCACACACCCTCAACCCACACTTTTTTTCTTAAAATATACTCATAACAAATGGAACATATCTTTTGTTTATGAAAGTTAGAAATGATAAAAAAAAATTTTAAAAATCATAGAAAACAGGGTAATGCAGTCTGCGATCATGTTTTTGTTGTGTGGGATTTTAAAAAGTGAAATCTCATCATTATAAATTATTCCCAGCTCCAGGATGGGTGCACTAGATTGCTACAGTCAGTATAGTCTCATCTGTCACTATTTCGCTGACAATCTGCTCTGCCTAAATAGCATGGGTACCAGATTTGATGATATTTCTGATTGAGGTAATCAGGTCAAGGCTGGCAAGTGGGTTTGCTCTTCCCTTTTCATTCAAGAAGCATCTCGTCAGCAGAGACTGATATTTGTACATACAGTATTGTTCTATGTTTGTTAGGGCTTCCGCAGAACAAACCAGCATCCAGTTGCACCAACTGAATGTAAGTTCTATCCTAACCTACTTTGAATGTAATTTGCTACTACATTTGCGTTTACCGACTGCACCAATTTTGTATTCATTTTGTTTGGTTTGTATTCTTTTAGGATATCTTCATTTGGGTAGTGATAGATTATGATCACTGCACACAGACACCTCAAAAAAACAGAATCAGGTTCTGTAATGGAACAAATAAAACAAAGGAATCATAAGACTACTCATATATAAAAAACAAATGTGAAGGCTAATCCAGTAAATGCAATGAATGCAATCCAATGACAAACATGAGATAAAATTAATTTTAAATTTAACCTCTGTTTCTATGTGGTCTATCAAGTCCAATGAAAACTACCATGAAGTTTAACACCAGCACTTTCCACAGAACTTTGCTGGATTGCTTAAACTGATGGCATGTTTTGCAACTTGTCATAAATAAGTGACACAACTAAATCTGAGCAACCTCAAAAATTGCATGCATTGTTTTTCTTAATCCATTGGGCTTTCTTTAGGTGTTCCTATGAAAAGGAGAGATGGCAAAATTAATCTTGTCAGCTTTGATATGGACCAGTTTATAAGCAGGCATGGATATTGATCAAGGGATCCATCATATATCTCTTAGGGAGCAATGACTACAACTGAGGATGAGGAAGAAATACTACTTGTAGTCACAACAGGAGATTTAGACCAGTAGGACTTCCTGTGAGCGGAGGGTTTGTGACGGGTGCAAGACTCCCTGGAGAAGTAGGAATAATTCTTCCTTACATGTTTCATGATGAGAAAGTAATTCATTTAACTCTGCTGAATTCATGAATCGTAAAATGTTCAGTAACAAGCAGTATACATTGGCCAAAGTAAGATTCAAAGGCAGAGAGGAAATACTGAAAGGAAAATCAAAGATCAAAAGCCTTGCGAAAAAACCTGCAGTGGTAATACAAGAAATGTTGACAGGAAAGAGGATGGCATACAGGAGAGATACTGTGTATTTCCCAAGGTCTGACTACTACATTATTTTTATCTCCTTTTATTATCCTGAATCAGCTGAGCTGAGCATCTACTAGCCTGTCCTACTCTGCACTTAGAATTAATTGGTGGCTGTAACATAGAATTAAACAGTGTGAATAAGGCACAGACTGACATTCATTTTGGAAAGGTTTATTCTGACCCTGGCCATGATACTGATCTTAAATTCAAACAAGATTCTATCAATAACCAATGAAAATTAAGAGCATGAAATTTAAAGTACAAGAAGTAATGGTCTGCTTGGTACTGTCTGTGTGGACGTTCACATGGACACGAGGAGAATATGAAACCTACGGATTTTCTGGTGTCCTCCCAAAACCATGCCAGTAAGGGGATTCCCCTAGGCATGAATGAGTTTGTGAATGCGAGTGTACATTCTACTAAAAATGTAAGAATAAATAAATACATATATAAAAAATAAAAAAAAATAGCAATCAGACATTTGCTACTGCACTGGAGCTCCTTAATGGAGAAAAGATGTATTGATTCGTAGTAGCAGAATGAATATCTGTCTATTATGAACTCAAAGAATTATCAAAGCCATACCACTGAAGCCATGCACTGTGTTTAATCCCCACCCACATCACTGTCAGCTTGATGTAATCATTGAAGAAGATGAACTATAGGAAGACCCATCCATTTTTCTATACTACTTATCCTTCAGGGTCACAGAGAACCTGGAGCCTATCCAAAGAGGCATAGGGTACAAGGCAGGATACACCCTGGACAGGGTGCCAGTCCATCGCAGGGCACAATCAAATACACATTCACACACCCATTCATACACTATGGACACTGTGGACATGCAAATCAGCCTACCCTGCATGTCTTTGGACTGGGGGAGGAAACCGGAGTACCCGGGAAGTAACCCCTGCAGTACGGGGAGAACATGAAACTCCGCACACACAGGGCAGCAGCAGGAATCGTGTGAGGCGAACATGCTAACCACTAAGCCACCACACGCCCTCAACCCCCACTTTTTTTCTAAAATATGGAACATATTTGTTCCATTTTCTACAAATGGAACATATCTTTTGTTTATAAAATTTAGAAATGATTTTAAAAAATAATAGAAAACTGGGTAATGCAGTCTGCGATCATGTTTTTGTTGTGTGGGATTTTAAGAAGTGAAATTTCCTCATTATAAATGCAATAAGCAAGTAGCAAGGCTTATGTGGTCATCCAGGGAAGTGATGATGAGTACTGACAGCAGCTAATTAAAAAATAATCTCTGGTAACTATAGCAACACATTAGTATTTAAAGGATGTTAACCTCTGGTGACAAAACATGGAATTTATCAAAGTGAAGATTGACTTTGGGATGAGAAGTCAAGTCTTGGTCACAAACTTTGGATTTATAGGCTGATTAAGCTGATTAACATGTCTGTAATGAAACATGAATCTGTGCTACTCTGAGATCATCTGTTTCTTTATTCTAAAAGTAGAAGGAATGAACAAAATACAGAGCAGAATTGTTTGAGTGCTTTTTTGGTATTTATATCAAACCTACGACAAGGAACAATACAAGTATAAAATACTAAAATACTAACTGACAAATTCTATTTAAAATTCAAATTTCAATTTAATGTTTGTATTTAAGCAACAATTTGGCAGTAATGACTTTAAAATGAAATACGTATGTTGGATGTTTGTTAGGTACGGAATAAAACACTACAGGAAATAATAGGATGATAGGAAAATTATCCACACAGGGGTGGTGTGATGCCTATAACACATCCTGAAGTGCTTCCTCTTATACCATAGAGATTTGCCAAGGATTATGATTTTTAATGTTGTCCATTAATTTGTTAATGAACACTATGTTAATGAATACTATGGATGGTCTACAAGACAAGTTAGGTCCTGTCATCACCAGATTCTCTTTTTTTCTCTCACTTAAAGTTAATAATTTTAATAAGCAGTTTATGTTACAGAAAAAGCAGAACATGCAAACTCATCTGTCCTGAAGACTTTCCTATGGTAGAAAACCTCTTACAAAGTGCTGTCACAAAGCACTGCCACTTGACACAAACTGCATACAGTTTAAATAATGTCTTGTAACAGAAAATTTCAATGATTATACGTTTTTCTTTGGTATATAAGCAAACATTTTTAATCCATTTATTATCATGCTTAGAAGTCCCCGTAAATGAACTGTTAAAATAGAAATAGTCTGACAGACGTTCTGACTTGTGCAATTATTTTTCATTAAATACACAGCTAAAGTAGTTCCAGTCAAGTCTTGACCACATTACAGTTCCATATCACTTCGCCAAGTTAACTGAAATAACAGAACATTTTGCCTACTGTCCACCACAGCACACACATTTAACAACAAACAAATTGACAAAATTTAGATCTTCCAGAACTTTGTAAGTAATAATTGATGAAGGGCTGTTGAATTATTTTTAAAAAAATAATATGCACCCAAGGTGGTAATATGGCCACAAGGTGAAATGGAGGCTTGAGCCATTGATATGCAGTTATTGGAGAGAGAGAGAGAGAGAGAGAGAGAGAGAGAGAGAGAGAGAGAGAGAGAGAGAGAGAGAGAGAGAGCAAGAAAAAAGAAAGAAAGAGCACGAGAGAACACATGATAAGCCAGTGAACAAGTATCAATATTTATTCATTTATTCATTGTATTTTCTGCAGTAATAAAAAAAAACAACAACCACCAAAAAAACGGTAAACCCTGTGAACAAGTAGGCTTATCGATATTTATTTATTTATTTGTTTGTTCTATTTTTATATTATCAGCATGAAACAAAGAAAAATAACCATTAACTCTTTCTCTCTCGTTTTCTCTCCAATGACTGCATATCAGTGGCTCAAGCCTCTGTTACTAGCTCTAAAATGACATTTTGGAATTAGCAATGGAGACTTGAAATGGGATGCGTAATAAATTAGTTCCACACACAAGAGTGTTTTAAGGACAAAAACCTGACAAATGTCTTGAAATAAAACATGTGAACTGTGACTACGTTTACATGGACAGCAGCAATATAATTATTGACCTTACTCTGAGTAAGATAATAATGTGATTAAGGTGTTTACATGAGTTGCTTTTAGAATACTCCTGTCATGTTCCCGTTTTACATGTTTTAGAACATAATTAGATGTTCTAAAACATTCGATTTATTAAAACATCTAGTTAGTCCGACGTTCCTCCAGAATTTCACGTATAAACATACAGTTCATCTTGGTTATGGTAGCGTGTACAGTTTTGGGTGTTTTTATAATTTTTTTTTTTACGAACGCTTTAAGTGCAGTTAATTATTTGTCATGCTATACATAATAGACAACTGCTGCGTGGGCTGCGTCCCAAATCGCGTAGTTACCATCCATATAGTAGCCAAGATACATGTATTTTTCCCCACTACAGGCCTATAGTAGGCAAGTGTACGTTTTGGGATGTAGCCAAACTCTCTTGTTCGCCATAAAACGTAAAACTGCCGTGTGTGTGTCCTGTCGCAAAATGCGGTGAAAACTCTCCCACGACGTTCATAATGTGATTAAGGTGTTTACATGTCTGTAATACACATCCATAATGCGACTGAAACAGGAGTACTCCACCTGTCTTAATTCGATTATTGCTCACTTCGAGTATGACCTTAATTATATTAAGGTCATTAAAAATTGCTGTTTACATGGTAGTTTCTTAATCAAAGTATGGTCTTAATCGGGTTAAGAGGGGATTATTGTTGTCCATGTAGATGCACTGAATGTCTTGAGGTGTGGTAACTGTGTTATAAGCGGAATAATTCACTCAGGTCCGTTGACTTGTTAGAAAATAATGCACATTTTCTAATAATTTAACTGCCCGTCATCAATTATTCCTTACTTAATCCCATTAATACAAACAAACCATTTATTTTATTGTCAGAGCTGCTGTTATAGAAATTTTTTTTTAAAAATCCTCATTTTCTGATTGAAGAATTCAACAGCAAAAGCAAGAATGTAAATTCTATTATCATTCTACACTGTTTGTGGACACCTGAACATCATACGCATGTGATTCTTCCCCAAAGTGTTGTCACAAAGTTGGAAGCACACAAGTGTAGAGAATGCCTTTGCATGCTGTAGCATTACAATTTCCTTTCACCTGAATTAAGGTCCAAGCATGTCCCAGCATGACAATGCCTTTGTGCACAAAGCCAGGTCCAGGAAGACAGGGTTTGCCAAGGTTGAAGTGGAAGAACTTGAGTGACCTGAACAGAACCGTGACTTCAACCCCACTGAGCACTACTGGGATGACCTGGAGCACTGATTGCACCCCAGGTCTCCTCAGTAAACATCAGTGCCTGACCTCACTAATGCTCTTGTGATTGAATGAACACAAATCTCCACAGCCCAAAAGTCTTCCCAGAAGAGTGGAGCTTATAACAACAAATGGGGACTAATTCTGGAATGGCATGTTCAAAAAGCACATATGGTTGTGATGGTCAGGTGTCCACAAACCTTTTGCCATATAGTGTATATTATCAGATGTAAAGTGTGCATATGTTACCTTGAATTTGCAGATCATTGTTTAGACCAAAGGCATCCAAGACAGCACATATGACAGACACCTTAAAATCCACTAACTAATCTGATAATTAATTAATATCAAAGTCCTTATAGTAAAGTCTGTGCACTTGAGCCAGGCATCTTGGCTACACTTTTCTTGAATGAGGAAAGACCCATAAATCTGACAAAAAAGCATGAACTCACTACTGCACATGAGCTTTTCTCCACCAAAGCAAATGTGTCAATGTAAGAATCAGATAGAACAGATGTTTCCTGCATCTGAGGCAATTGGCGCTTTCTTTTTTTTTTTTTTTTTTTTTTTACTGGGGAATAGAACATAATACAGCCACCACGTGGAGTGTTACACACTTCCCCGTGTATAGTTTAAGAAGTGGTATGTTTCTATAAGATTGTCTCTGGTTAATATTCTGAATCAGCATGAATTAGCTCATGGGTAGATAATGTCTAATTACATAGCAAACTGACTATGTAATTATTAACATCTGTTTACTGAAATCTGCTGGTATATGCATAGTGATAACTGCACAGAAGTCATAAAATTACAATATTAATTTTAAGAGCACTGTTGTATTCTCAGTTGTTATGGGAGGTTAGGAGGTGTTGATTAATTTTCTGTGACAGCAGCTCTAACAATTTGCCAGCAAACCACAAGATCATATTAATGCACTTATTGTAATTCATTATAATTTCTTCACATAATGTAAACTGGATTAAAAGAAACAATGGTTAAAAAGCCTTTTTTAACAATCATATCATCATATAATACATCATATGTATGATATAAAAAAAAATCATATAATAATTGAAGCCTTCTGAAATTAGATGTTTAGAATGAGTCTCCAGTTTCAGCCCTTGGTAACATTCAGAGATAAAACTGTTACTTTAAATTTTACATCAGGGGAAAGTGTTCAGGATGGAAGGCTTTGCACTTTGAGCTTCTTTGGTAACATGACAAGCTAAATTTTTTTTCTTAGTAACTTAAAAAATGTGAAAAAAGAAAGGCTTGTGAGGGAATTACACCTGCTATCACTTGTGTTAAAACACAAGTGATAGCAGGAACTTTGTAGATGTTCCACAATATGAATGTAAAATGTCATTCTTAATTAAAAAAAAGTAAAGTAAAGTAAAAATAAATAAGAGAAATAAAACACACTGGAACATTTGATGTTCTGTGCAGATAATTTAAAATATTTGCATTCTTTTTTGGTCGGAAAGCTTTAGACCACTCCTTTAAAACAAAGATCTGACTTTAAACTTGAAAGAAAATTCACTCATAGAAAATGCAGAGTAGAAACAGATACCATTTTGGGTTAAATATTCTGAATGGATGGATGGATGGATAGATATCACTTGTAATAGAGTGTAGTATAAAACCATTTGACCAATATACCCAAAAGTTTAGACTAATATAATAATGCAGAATTGCCAAGAAGACAAAAACTAAATGTTACATTTTATACTAAGCTAAAATATTGAGGTTGATAATCATGAATAACCCTAGTCATAATAATTTGCCATGTAGCATGTAAATTTTTCTCAATTCATCAATTTGCGTCTAGCCATATTTAACAGATATCAGCCTGTAACATATCATTTAATCCCACAAATAATAATAGAGAAATAAGCCAAATGAGGAACGTCTAGTTTTTCCACACAATTAACTACACTTGCCCATCGACTGAGATCTTCAGAACATACAGAAGTAGTGAAAGTGGCAGAAAGTGTAAATCTCAGTGAAGGGTGAAAGTGTGGGCAATTAATACAAATATTAATTTCATGTTTTGATATAGATTTTGTTTTGATGAGATATTGTTGTCATGTATCTATTTAGTAAAACTGCAGACAACTGACTGAGCATCCAGAGTTAATTTGTATACCAATGTGTGTAATTGTGATATTAACTGCATGTACTTAATTCAGCTCTGGCTATAGTGCATTGCAGACATACATATTAACAGCGTCTCAATGTTAAGTCCCAGTGACACAACATTGAAAGATAAATAACATTTTGATGGTTCATCTTTTGTTGTTTATTAATGTAGCCTGAAGCATCATCCTGCAAGTTCATTTGTTCTTGGTGAAATAAATTGAAAATCATAGCTTAATTGCTTAATCTCAGACTGAAAATTGCATGAAAGTTGTTCAGATCAAAATTAATGAACTTGCACACTAATTCCAAAACAGCCTCAAATTTTGATTTCAGAATATATAGCAGAAGTATGTAGGTCAAGCTACGTAAAATTCCTTGTATCTAATGTGCAACATCATTCAGTGTCACCATTCATTCATTGGGGGTTAGAGTCGGGGGATCTAGGGGGTGAATTAAAATGCTGAATGCGTGTCATAAGTGAATACTATCCAACATTAAAATCAATCCACACTAATGCATTGCCTTTCACTCTGCAATCACATTTGTGAAATACAATAAACACATAGTATTGATGTTTTTCATAAATGACATACAGGAAACAATCTTCACTGAAAGGAAAACCTTGATTGCATCACTATTTTATTGCATTCAGTGAAAAACAAATCAGCAGAGAATTAATTTTTAAATAATAAATGCGGATGGACATCAGTTTTTACTAATTCCCAAAATCTATGGAACTGCATTCATAATGGGGTTCAGCTGGACTAGACGCAACCAAGCCTGATTACTGCAAACTCTGTTAAATAAAATCAACACATAAATAGAACTTTTTCAACTGCAAGAAGTTGGTTAAAAAGGTCTTACCCAGTAACACCCAGTAATTGAAAGAAATTCCAGAAATGATGAGGAAAATTGTGATTGAAATACATCAGTCTGGAAAACGTTACAAAGCTATTTCAAAGGCTCTGGGACTCCTAAGAACCACAGTGAGAGCCATGATCTGCAAATGGAAAAACTCGGCACAGTAACGAACCTTCCCAGAAGTAGCCGACCTTCCAAAATTCCTCCAACAGCACAACAACTACTCATCCAACAAGTCACAAAAGAGCCAAGGACAACATCAAAGGAACTACAGGTCTCTCATGACTCCACTATCAGAAAGACACTGGGCAAAAATGGCATTCATGGAAGAGTGAAAACTACTGCTAACCCAGAAGAACTTAAAGGCTCTTCTGAATTTTGCCAAAACACACCTTGATAATCCTCAAACTTTTTTGGAGAATGTTTTGTGGAGTAATGAGTCAAAAATGGAGTCATCTTACAGCTGGTGTAAACCAAACACAGAATTCCCTAAGAGGAATAACACAACAATGGCCAAGCATGGTGGTGGAAGTTGGATGGTGTGGGGTTTGCTGCATAAGGGCCTGGGCAACTTGGAGTAATTGAGGGAAACATGAATTCTGCTCTCTACCAGAAAATCTCTCTACTCTGCACTCTGAATAGATGAGATACCTCTATTTTGAATTTAACTTTGAAGGATGTACATGTACTTCTCTGACCATTCATGCTTTCTCTTTTCCTAATTGACTTTAAAAAATAAACATTTCTTCAGTTTGTTTAATAGTCAGACCAGAGAGGATAAATAAAATGAACATTAATTCATTCTGGCCTCAAATTTGACCCCATAGCTAGTGTTTGGTCTAATTTCTTTCTTTCTTTCTATAAATGCATGTGAGTGGCTAAGTCATATGTTGTTTTATGTTTATTGACTCTGCTACAGAATTTTTTGTCAAGTACTTGGTTTAATTCTCGGAAACATTTGCTGGACCACATCAGGACCATCTCTGATCTCTAGGTATCTGATCTTAGATGTGTAAATCTTGAACAGATATCAGTGAAGTGTGTCTCACTTGTAGTTGTAATAAAACAAGTTTGTTTTGGCACTGCTTTTCCCCATTCTTCCTACCCCCCTCCCCTTCTAGTCCTTTGCTCATTGAGTTAAATGCTAGCATCATCTCGTAGCCAAATCACCTATTTTTTAATAAATAGGCAAAATGTTTGGTCAGAGCCAGGTCACGCTTTACACCTGCAGGTCATTGAGACATGTGTTTAAAGTCTGTTTGAATGTAGGCTATCAGCACCATAATGGAGGTACTAGTCAGGGGAGGTGGTGATATGGAGAGTGAGACAAGTATATGATATTCAGGAGTCAAACCTATTCCCAAACTACATTTTCTATAGAACCTATTCATAAAAACTCTTCTTGCGTCACACTATGCCACGACTCACATTCCAAGGCTACCACTTCAAATTTTCTGTACACTCTTGTTGAAGATAAACATGATATTAGCAATTTCAGACTCTGAATCTTTTACCCATGTAGAAAGACATTTAGGAGCTATCTGTCGATTTTCTGTCAATGGAGGATCATAAGCAATTAAATTATGAAGTTGAATCCATTAATTATTTAACTAATGTTAACATTATATTTAAAACACTAAAAATGAGTACAGCACCCTCCACTAATACTGGCACCTTTGATAAATATGAGCAAAGAAGGCTGAGAAAATTTGTCTTTATTATCTAACCTGTTGACCTTTTGTTAAAAAAAAATTAAAAAATAAAAAAAATCACAAAATACTCCGCTCTCATAGATATCAAACAATTGCAAATAAAACACAGGTTTATCCCAAAAAAAACCATATTTGTTAAATATAGATGTCCAACAATTACTGACACCCTTTTAGTCAATATTTTGTGCTACCTCCCTTTGCCAAGATAACAGCTCTGAGTCTTCTCCTACATATACATTTATTCATTTAGCAAACACTTTTATCCAAAGCGACTTACAAATGAGAAAATACAAGCAAAGCGATATATCAAGCAGAGAACAATACAAGTAGTGCTACCATACAATATTTATTAATTGAGTTCTAGAAGAAGCAAAGTGCACATGTTCACAGAAGAGGTGGGTCTTTGGCTGTTTTTTGAAGATATTGACCGATTCTGCCGTCCAGATTGAGGTTGGAAGTTCATTCCACCACTGAGGGACAGATAGTATGAAGTTTCTGAAAAGGGACCTTGAGCCACGCTGAGTAGGCACTACTAAGCATCAGTCATTGATCAATCGCAGATTGCGTGAGGGAACGTAAGCCTACAGGAAAGTGTTGAGGTAGGAGGGTGCTGTTCCAGACAAAGTCTTGTACATGAGCATCAAGGCCTTGAATTTGATATGGATGGATACAAGAAGCCAGTGGAGGGAGATGAAGAGGGGTGTGACATGGGTTCTCTTGGGCTGGTTGAAGACAAGGCGCGCTTCTGCATTCTGAATCATCTGAAGGGGTTTGATGGAGCTGGCTGGGAGGCCAAAGAGTAGTGCATTGCAATAGTCCAGTTTCGATATGACATGAGCCTGGACTAGTAGCTGTGTAGCCTGTTCTGTGAGATAGGGTCTGATTTTCTTGCTGTTGATGTACAGAATGAACCTACAGGATCATGCAGTTGTTGAAATGTGGCCTGTACTGTAAAGGTCAAGCTGTCATCAAGAATCACCCCAAGGTTCCTGGCTGTCCGGGTTGGCTTGAGTGTGGTTGAACCGAGCTGTACAGTGAGGTTGTGGTTGATTGAAGGGCAGCCTGGGATGATGAGAAGCTCAGATTTTGCCAAGTTGAGCTTAAGGTGGTGTTCCCTCATCCAGACCGAGATGTCCGACAGGCAAGCAGAGATTTGTGTAGAGATAGATGGATCATCAGGCTGGAAGGGCAAATAAAGCTGTATGTCATCAGAATAGCAATGGTATGAGAAGCGATGAGACTCAATCACCTGCCCAGAGATGTAGTATAAATAGAAAAGAGCAGTGGACCCAGAATTGACCCCTGAGGAACCTCAGTTGTGAGTTGCTGAGTTTCAGAAATTCCTCCCCTCCACAATACCTTGAAGGACCTGTCTGAGAGATAGGATTCAATCCAGCGCAGAGCCGTTCCAGTGATGCCTAGGCTGGAGAAAGTTGACAGGAGGATCTGATGATTCACAGTGTCGAAAGCAGCAGTGAGGTCGAGTAGGATGAGGACAGATGATCTAGAGGTTGCACTCACTAGTCGTAAGACTTCAGTGACGGAAAGCAGAGCAGTCTCCATGGAGTGATTGCTCTTGAAGCCAGACTGCTTGGTGTCCAGGAGGTTGTTCTGTGTGAGAAAACTGGAGAGTTGATTAATACTCTCATATATTATAGTACTCTCATTAATACTCTAATGCCTGATGAGGTTGGAGAATACATGGCAAGGGATCTGAGACCATTCCTGAATACAGAATCTCCCCAGATCCTTCAAATTCCAAGGTCCACACTGGTGGACTCTCCTCTTCAGTTAACCCCACAGGTTTTCTATGGGTTTCAAGTCAGGGGACTGGGGTGGCCATGGCAGGACCTTGATTTTGTGGTCAGTAAACCATTTTTGAATTGATTTTGATGTATGTTTGATGTATGTGTATGGATGATTCTTCTGCTGGAAGATCCAAACATGGCCCATTTCAATCTTTCTGTCAGAGGAAGTCAGGTTTTCATTTAATGCCTGTTGATATTTTATAGAGTCCATGATGCCATGTATCCTAAGAAAAACAGCCCCAAAACATTTAAAGAGCCACCACCATATTAAACTTTTCCATATGGCTACCTCTCTATGTCCACCAAAACCACCTCTGGTGTTTATTGCCAAAAAGCCCTATCTTGGGTTCATCTGACCATAGAACCCTGTCCCATTTGGAGTTCTAGTAGTGGCTGACAAACTGAAGATGCTTTACTTTGTTTTTAGATGATAATAGAGGGTTTGTTTTTTTTTCTTGAAACCCTTCCAAACAACTTGTGGTGATTTAGGTGACTTGGGCTTGTAGTTTTGGAGACTTTCTGACCCTAACACTGAACTAATTTCTGCAAGCTGTGATCCTTGGAGATTTTTTGGCCACTCAAACCATCGTCTTCACAGTGCGTACAGACAATATAGACACACATCCAATTCCAGATTGATTAAAAAAAGTTATAGTGGACTGGAACTTATTAATTATTGCCCTGATGGTGGAAATGATAATGAGTCTTTATTGGTCACATATACAGTAGAGCACAGTGAAATTGTTTTCTTCGCATACCCCAGCCTATCAGGAAGTTTGGGTCAGAGTGCAAGGTCAGCCATGATACAGCGCCCCTGGAGCAGAGAGGGTTAAGGGCCTTGCTCAAGCGCCCAACAGTGGCAGCTTGACGGTACTGGGGCTTGAACCCCTGACCTTCCAATCAGTAACCCAGAGCCTTAACCTCTAAGGGTAAGCCCCAAATTGACTTTTTTCAAATGGGAAATGGGCTTGTTTCAACGCCTGTGCTATTTTCTTATAGCAACCTCCCATTTTGTGAAGCTCAACAACCTTTTGCCACACATTACATCTGTATTCCTTGGTCCAACCCATTGTTCTGAATGATGAAGGGAATTTGGCCTGTGTGTTACCTCACATTTATACCCCTGTTAAACAGGAAATCATGGTTGAATAATTTCCTATTCCTAGAAAAAAAAAAAAAAAAAGTAAAATACCAATGGGACTATACTTCAAATATAATTCATAGGGGTAGCAAAAATTGTTGCACACCTATATTTAATAAAGATTTATTTTTTGAAACCTGTGTTGTGTTTGCAATTGTTTGACGTCCATGAGTATTTTTGTGAATTTATTTAACAAAAGATGAAAAGATTAAACAATAAAGACAATTTTTCACAGCCTTCTTTTCTCATATTTACCAAGGCTGCCAATATTAGTGGAGGACACTGTATATTCACAATAGTTTCTTCCCTGAGGCAGTCAAATTACTCAACACCCTGCTGCCTCCCAACGCTCACCTGATCTATAGTCACTATATTTAGGTATACATTTTATGAGACCACAATCCCACCTCCTTGTTTTCTATTGGGTTGCAAATTCACAGGTCATGGTTCTACTTAAGGTTGACACCAAGCAAAGTAACCACCACCAGAAGCAATCATGTGTCTTTCATGTCCGGCATCTTTTCCCCTTCAGTATTTTGGCTTTTCAGCTGAGTGAATTTTATTTGCAGTTGGTCTGACCTTGTGTTTAGCTTAAAGCAGAAAAGCATAGCTTTCATTTGCCTCCTGTATATCTGTAACAAGAGGTAAAAAAGCAAAAGATAAATGCTAGAAGCAATTAAATGTAGATGTTAGCATGTCTGCAAGACATAACACCCAAATAGCAAATTGGTTTATCTGCCTGAGCAATTAAGGTGATTGTCATTATCATGCCAAACAGAGCTCAGAGCTTTATACTGCAAGTATACACATGGATACATTATTCAGAATGAATACATATTGTGTCCATGTAGGGTTTTACTTCCATGAAGATCTGAGCAAGTGGTCAAATATGAAGCTCATGGGACAAACAGAGCATATAGCATTTATTCATTATTCCTTAGTATCTGCCTGGTCAGGGTTGCAGTGATTTAAATTAGGCCAGTTATACAAATATATTTTGGGAAACAAAACCACCCAAATTCATTAGAAAATATTGTAGGCAGATACAAATAAAAATTATCACTGTGTGAGCTGGATAAAAAAAAAGAAAAAAAAAAAAAAAAAAAAAAACAGTGCACATTTTTGAACTCAAGTAATGAGGTTGAGGACATGTCAGAACCAGAATTTTCAGTGTTTCAAATAGTAGGTTTCATATTTTAAAAAAATTAAAGAAATAAACCATTACAATTTAGGGCACACCACACCGATTTTAATTCAAATACAGATGCAGATATTTGGTGCACTAAACAGATACAGATACAGCTAGTGTCCCTGGGTTACACCCCTAATACTTAGTAAAAAAATACTTCCCCCATAAATCTGGTCTGTGGGGTAGTAGAGTCTATTGCTGTGTGTTGGGCTGAGTGACAGACAGTAATTATGCTGCATCTAAATTTCTTGTGGACTAACAGGCGATTTGGCAAAGGTACCAGTGAGTATTAAAGGACTAAAGGCCAGGATAATTCTGCTGATGTCAAGGACATATTTTGGTGTTTAATATTCCATGAGAAAGGAAAATAAATGAGTTTTTTTACTGAGTGCCAACCTTCTACTAGGATCTGTATATATTTTGTAGAATGGACTGACTTTATGGCTTTACCAATAAAAACAATATGTAGTTAGATTAATATTTTATTTAGTTTTTAATATAACAGTGTTGTTGACTTCTCAAATCTGACCAATCAGGAAGCATTGATTAATTTGCTATAATAGCAAGTCTGGCAGTATTAATATTAATGGGCTCAGTTTAATAAGTTATTGTTTCTGTTATTGTTACACTAATTCAAAGGGACCAAGTCTACTAATAAACAGATTAAAAATGTGTTGTAACGTAACAAAGGAAAATATCTAATCGATGTTATGGTAATGTTTTCTGTAAGATGTTCATTTAATATTTATGGAAGGAGTCTCCAATGTCAATGCATTATAAAGGTCAGTACATTTTACACCACCATTAAATATAACTATAAACTGTTTTTTTGTTGTTGTTTTGTTTTTTAAGTACAGTGCTTTGAAAAAGTATTTGCCCCATCCTGATTTCTTTTGTTTTTGTGTATATAGTACTGTGCAATAGTCTTAGGCACATGCAAAGGAATGCTGTACAGCAAAGAAGCCTTCAAACATAATGAAATTAAAGGTTTCTACATTGCAAAAATACTATAAAGAGCATTAAACAGAAATAAATGAAGCAAAGTTAATTTTTGGGGTGAAAACCATTTGCTTTAAAATATATATATATATATATATATATATATATATATATATATATATATATATATATATATATATATATATATATATATATATATATATATAAGTATTGTCAGGTACAATTTGTGCAGTTTTATAAGGAAATTAGCTGGTAAGTTTTACTGAGCATCTAGCAGAACCAGACACAGTTCTTCAGGAGACTTTGACTTTCACACTTGCTTCTTATTTTTGCAGCAAAACCCAGCAGCCTTCATTAGGTTGTAGGACCTCACTGCACAAGTATCATAAGATCACCCATCACATGGGCCTTAAATCATGAGCCCCTGTTTGCAGACTTTGGGGCACCAAGCCAATTACAGCACATGGCTTATTGATGAGTTGTCACTGTCCTGTGAAAAATGGATGAACCCTCACAGATTAGCAAACCTCTCTTAAAAATCATTGATCTAGGCCACTGACCAAGATGTGGTGGCTGGCCTACAGGATGAAAGCCCTGACCCCCAGCTGATAACTTTGGGAAAAGGGGGGTGACTCACCCAAACAGGCCCCAAGGACAATCAACACAGACACTTACCTCTTACCTCTGTTCTCTTACCCAGTTCACTCTGTCTTTATCACACTGGTCACACCAACTGCATCAGGACACCTCATATATTCTAAATGACCAAGGACTGCAAGAATAATGCAATAACAACTGAAATTGTCTATTTTCTTCTATGTGTTATCCTGAAATTATGATGCTTGTAACCACAAGTTGCATTTAGACATTTGATTGTTTAACCTGCATGAGCAAGATTTATTATGAATATTAGTGTGTGATTGATTATTATTAATGTGTTAACAGCAGCCAACATATGCATTGTTTGGTATGTGTGTATTCTTTGAGTGATTACCTGAAAGATGTGAGTAAGGAAAATTGGGTAGAACATTATTAGGTATATGTACCAACAGTTGGGACTAATAGTTTTATCCACACTCTATAAAAGGAAGAAAAGAGAAGGCATGAAATTATGTGAAAAAAAAGACAACGGACTGAGTAAAATCATGGGCAGCGAACGTAGCTTAAACAAAAAACAAAAAACTTCATGCTGATTGGAGCAAAGAGTTAAAACCCTTGGATACCATGAAAACAATGAGTTCTCTTGTACCAACACTTTTCAAAAAGTACTCCCCAGTCAACATCTTTAGGGAGTTCTCGTCAACTAACAACTGCTGCAAGAGTATTCGTCAAACGCACATCTTAAGGAGTTCTCTTCAACCAGCATCTTCCAGGAGCTCTCTCTTCAACTAAAATCTGCAAGAGGGCTCTCCAATCAATGTCTGCATGAACTAGTTCCTGCAAAGCTTCCTAACCCTAGTCATGAAAGAACGAGAAGAACTGCCACCAAGCCTACGAGTCTCCACTCCATTCGCCATTCTGATTGGTCCTCCTAGATGTCATGCAAAAGTATCCAGACCTCTGACAAATCCCCACCAACTATAAATGCAAATTGGCACCTTCATGTATCTGTCGAAGCTGGTGTATTTAATCGAGCCCTTCTAAAACGGAGCAAAAATTTAATTAATTGTTGATGGTTCATTCTGGTCAAGGTCTAAGAACAACGTATGGTGTTAAAACTAGGAAGCTATTCATTCTCCATCAAAGCTATTTTCATCCCCTTTGTTTGTGTGTGCTTATGTGTTAATTTAGTTTCTGTGAATTAGAGTAGTTTAATAAACTCTCGTCTGATTTTTAATAGCAAGTGTCTCTTGTCTATATTTATGATTTATTGTCTTGTCTGATCTAGTTATTGTGCTCATAATTTGTGTTTTACATTAGGAAATTATTACCCGGTGCCCACGGGATTAATATCCTAGCTGGACCCAATAAGATACATTAAATTCAACTCATCAGTGGACAAATAGTTGATCAGCTATTGAAATATTAAGTTTGCACATTTCCCCCATTTTGAGCTCAATCTAACAAAAGGAAAAGCTCATTTTCCCTACAATGTTTTTTGTCTGAAAAGTGGTCTCTTACATAATATGCTGCTTTCTTTACTGACAAACAAACGTTTTTCTGTAACATTTAATTTTGTGCTGGAAAAGTAATATTTGGAAATGTAACATTTTTTTGTGCTGACTCGATAATGTAGAAGTCACAAAAGAAAAATCTATAGCAAAGTTTGTACTAAAAACATAGGGTGCCTAAGACTTTTGCACAGGACTGTACCTCATACTAAACAGTTTTAGATCTTCAAACGAAATATAACACAAAACAAAGGCAATCTGAATAAACATGCAATACAGATTTTATGCAAAGCATATGCACAGCCTTCTTTGCTCATATTTCTTGGTTAAAGGGCTATGAAAAATGTCTTTATTATTTAAACTGTTGGTCTTTTTTTTTTTACTTATTTACTCAGGTTGCCTTTGTTTTATCTTAGAGTTTGTTTTAATTTCTGAAACAATTTGGCCTGAGATATACACAAAAAAAAACAGAAGAAATCAGTATAGAGCAAATACATTTTCATAGCCTTGTATAAATTTGATAAATTAACATTATGCAAAAAATTTATAATTGGCAAATTGTTGCGGTGTGACAAAAATAAGACACTTCAGAACATCCTGGTAGTATAACATCCCCCATCATACCACCCCATTGTTGATTATTTTCCTGTAACAGCATGACCCATTGGGGATTATTCTGTGCTTAGTGAATATGCAAATTATTGCATAATACAACCATTTATTAATGAATGTAGATGCCTGTAAGAGATAGGATATAAATATCACAGCTCTACTTTCATGACTACATTTTTTTATTTTGTTTTTCTTTTCCATGTCATCTATTACATTACATTACATTACATCTATTACATCTATTACTATACTGGTGGCACTTAGGAAATAAAGCAAGCCAACAAATGAAGCAAAATAAATGTTCTGCTAACCTGTCGATTTCACAGAACGGGGAGAGCGTTGGAATAGCCATGTCAGCATCATTTAGCTCTAATCAAGCACTTCCTCATCTTTAATTGTGTGAATGTGTTTTTTGCTGTGCACACTAGACCTCTGCTAAATGAAGCTTGTGTGTTTTGAATAGATTCACTTAATTTTGCTTCATTGATTTTCTGTTCTCATAGTTCAGATCACCCCACTGCACAAGGTGGCTGATAAAATGGGATTTGCCCAAACAAACAGTACACATCAGCTTTTAATCCTCCTTATTTAGGGCATTTAGTAATTAATAAGGCAGGAACTGCAATGTCCATTACAATGGGGCAAACAAATGACAGTGGCATTTAAATCCTGTTTCATTTGTATCTTACAATGCTAAAAATGTAACTATTAAAGTTAAAAGGCAATACAAGCCCAGATGTTTTTTTTTTTCTTTCCTGGAAGTGTTTACCCCAGAAACAGTAAATAATAAGTGCCTCTTAGTTGCTGTCACTCTTGCTGTTAATTGAAAGCGAAGTGTGTTTCTTTGTGGAACAGAACACTAATAAGCTAATCTCTGAGAGGCAGCGAAGCACGCATTTCCATTTGAAATATGGATCCATCTATGATTTGAGGTAATAATGGGATATGAGTAACATCAACCTTTGATGCAGTCTATAATCTACCTAATGGGGTATTCAACTTAGCATGGATGCACTTTTATTTGACAAAAGTTATAACCAGGAATCGTGGGGTAATGAAATTATGGCAGGAAAAAAAAAACTGAAATAATAAAACTTCATAAAACTCTATATAAATTTGGTAATTCTACAATTTAAAATAGTGGCCTCAGGCTGGAACTTTGAGTTGTACTTCTTGACTTGTCAGGACAAAGCCTCTAGCATTTCATTGTTGGATGCATCTGTGGGAAAAATGTCACAGTAACATTTAAAGGTTATAGATATGCTGGAGTGGTCTTGATTAGTATATGAGTAACACAGCAAACAATTGAAAATTCATACGAGAACTCACATCTTGCATGTAAAAGTTATTGTTAGAAATGGGTACAGTTAATACTAATAGCCTTTATTATGCTCCTGTTCATCCAAAATGGTTAGAATTAAATTTTGCATACAACAAATTTTTCTACTCAACTATGTCAGATTTCTTACATAATTTAGGTCATGTGTCATTTGCTTTTATGTAATTAGGTTTGAAATATCTGTCTGTAGAGCCCCATGTATATGAAATTATTTGTATGTAAAGTATATTGAGAGAGTAACACATACATTATTATGAATGAAGACAAATGCAATCCAGTCCTAACCTTTAAATGGTGCTGTATCTTAGAATAGATTTTTTTTTTTCACAGATGCCTCCAACATTGAAATACTGCACCCAAAAGAAACACAGTGGTTCAAAGGTGTTTTATAGATTGATCAAATGACCAATATTACCAAATGACCAAGGGTTTTTTCCTAAACATGCAATGCTCACCAAAACATTGCCTGGAAAAATCATTTCCAGGACTTTTTACAGTCTTCAACTGTTCTTGAATGACATAAGTGGAATCAAAAGTGGTCTTCTGCTGTTGTTCACCTCAAGTGTTGTGCATTCTGAAATGCTTTTCTGTTCATCACGGTTGTAACGATTGATGATTTGAATTACCATAGCCTCCCTGTCAGCTTGACCCAGTCTGGTCTTTCTTCTGTGACCTCTTTTTCCCCCTCATTCTGATGTTTGAGGTGAGCGTTTAGTTAAGCTCTTGACCCACATGAAAATGCAGATTTTTCCATTGCACTGCTGACACATGATGCAGGAATGTGTATTTCCACTTTGCACTCAGCATTCCCAGGCTAGATTCCGGATCTACCCTGAGCTTGACCAGGATAACGTTTTTACTGAAGATGAATGCATTCAGTATCTGTAATCCAGTATTATTAGTTATACAATTGGATGATGTTCTGTAAAAATTAGAATATCATGGAAAAGTTTTTTTTTTTTTCTCTGTAATTTAATTCAAAAAGTGGAACTTTCATATATTCTAGATTCATTGCACATAAAGTGAAATATTTCAAGCCTTTTTTTGTTTTAATCTTGATGATTATGGCTTACATCAAAATATCCAGTATCTCAAAATATTAGAATAAAGAATTTATAATACAGAAATGTCGACCTTCTGAAAAGTATGTTAATTTATGAACTCAATACTTGGTCTGGGCTCCTTTTGCGTGAATTACTGCATCAATGCAGCGTGGCATGGAGGCAGTCAGCCTATGGCACTGCTGAGGTGTTACGGAAGCCAGGTTGCTTTGATAGCGGCCTTCAGCTCGTCTGTATTGTAGGGTCTGGTATCTCTCATAGATTCTCTATGGGGTTCAGGTCAGGCGAGTCGGCTGGCCAAACAAGCACAGTAATACCATGCTCAGTAAACCAGTTAAAAGTAGTAGACATTTACCAAGTCCTGCTGGAAAAGGAAATCAGCATCTCCATAAAGCTTGTCAGCAGATGGAAGCATGAAGTGCTATAAAATCAACTGGTAGACGCTGCATTGAACCTTGACTTGAGAAAACACTGGACCAACACCAGCAGATGACATGGCACCCCAAATCATCACTGACTGTGAAAACGTCACTCTGAACTTGGATTCTGTGCCTCTCCACTCTTCCTCCAGATTCTGGGACCTTGATTTCCAAGTCAAATCCAAAATTTACTTTCATCTAAAAATTTATTGTGGAAAACTTATTGCGAGCCAGACTGAGACATTAAAGGCTCAGGAAACCTTTGCGGGTGTTTTGAGTTAATTAGCTGATTAGAGCTCTTCTCAGGTTGACATTTCTGTATTACACATTCTTTATTCTAATATTTTGAGATACTGGATTTTTGATTTCCATGAGCTGTAAGTCGTAATCATCAAGATTAAAACAAAAAAAAAAATGCTTGCAATATTTCACTTAATGTGTAATGAATCTAGAATATATGAAAGTTCCACTTTTTGAATTAAATTATGGAACAAATTAACTTTTCCACCATATTAATTTGTTTTTAGATGCACCTGTGTATCTTACAGTATACTCTATATGTATATACTCTTCTATGTTTCACTCTTGCATCTCATTCCAAGCATGATAGCTGCACTCGATACCTTATTTGCCATGTCAGCAAATTTGAAGCCAATGTTGCATGTGATTTTTTTTTCTACTTTTTGTTTTCTATTCAGCAGCTGCTGCAGAATAGAATTTGTACACATTTGTCCTGCTTTTCTGTGCTGCAATCCCCTCTAAAAGATTTGCAACCAGGCTTTGTAAGAACTACTGAACCCTATTCAGAATTTCAAATTTGTCTGAGCAACAAGGAACCCAACATGACATGCAATCGCTCAGAACCTTCACCTCCAGGGTTATTTCACTGCTTAATTAGAGATTAATTATTCCTGCGAAATATACAAAATGTTGCCTGACAAAGTAGATACAGCTGCATTAAACATGTGTCAAGCAAACAATGGAAGGGGGTGGATAAAAATTATGTTCAAAATTCATAAGAGTGGCTAATTCTCAGCAGAGACACAGCTTTCATGGGAAAAAAGAGGAGGGAAAATATGTGATAGATGTGATTGCAGCAGATGTTGCTCCTAAGCATCGAGATCTCATTTGCCGACTCTGAACTATGTTTGACCTCTGAATTTTAAAGCGCATGATTTGGCACTCCCATGACTCTTGAGAGAGATGTGTAATACAGAGATGCACCAAAGCTCAGAGTAAATGAGAAATAGCTCTATCTGACAGACCTTGCCTTTTAAATCTTGTCCCAGTTTGGGGAAATATGTGCATTGTTATATTGCAATATTTATAAGGCTAGATTAAGATTAACACCAATTTATCAATATTAAAAGGATATCAAATTTATTTTGAATTGTGTTTTCATATTCTATTTGGAAATTGTGACTAATGAAAATCATGCAATGTTCTTGATTTTTAATGTGATGCTATTACTTTAAATCACTTGATTTATTAATTGCCACTAGTGTCATAGCACAAGTCATTATACCCATACATCCATCCAGTTTCTGTACCGCTTATCCTACAGAGGGTCGTGGACAGCCTGGTGCCTATCCCAGAGCACAAGGCAGAGACACCCTGGATGGAGTGCCAACCCATTTCAGGGCACAATCAAACACACATTCACTCACTATGGACAATTTGGAAATGCCAATCAGCCTATAATGCATGTCATTGGACTGGGGGAGGAAACCAGAGTAGCCGGAGGAAACCCCCGAAGAACATAGAGAACATGCAAACTCCACACACACACAGGGCAGAGGTAAGAGTCAAACCCCCAATCTCGGTGGTGCGAGGCAAACATGCTAACCACTAAGCCACCATGCCTCACACACCATTACACCTGTGGCAGATTTCGATTAAAGTTTTTTTCCATGATGGCAACATGCAGCTCAAACCACACATTGTTAATCACACCAGCATCAATAACTTATATTATTAAATCTCCTTTTTTGGCACAAATTAATTTACAGGAAGACTGAAAGGTGCAACTTCAAAATCTAAAATCTATCCACAAGATTAAAAAGATGAATTTACAAGTAAATTAATAACATACAGCATGTACAACCGAACGCTACTGGTGCTGGTTGAATTTGATCCTTGAAGCACTTAATACAATTTTTGTGATAAATACCATTTTTTAAAATGACTAACACCGATGACGTGAAATGCAGGGTCAAATAAAATTTTTAAATGATTTATATTATTAAAACTTATTTTATTCTGCTAGTTTATAGTTTCGTTAAACTTCAAACTTATGTTCAGCCGGTGACATTAAAACAATGCCGGTGTACAAGTGTGTCTAAATTTTTTGAGGTGGAGTCCAAGCAAAGTCTTTGTTCTACTTTTAGCAATATTACTTTCAGATAACTATTGTAATTAACTGTGTATAAGGCTATATCAATTTTCAAATATTAAAACTGATTACTTCTACAGAATGTTTTGTTCATTTATTCAAAATTGTCTAATAAGGCACACAAGGTTTTACTTAAATTATTAAATCATCACAATTACATCATTAATCAAAAATCTATTACTTTCAAACTATTACATTTGATCCAAACGTCCCCCCTATAATTACAAGAAAACAACATTCATAGAAAATTCAGGAAATATGTACATTTTTTTTGTACGTGCTGGGTATTTTGAGATACTTGAGTTGCCGTATTTGTGCAATGATGGAAGGTAGTCTTCCAGTGAATGCTGGTGATAACAAAACCCCTGTGTATAGATGCAATTGACTCTATGCATGAACGCATGAACACTGCTGATGCATTTACGGTAGAATCTCAGCCAGCGACATTAATTCCGTATAGCGCTTTCCAATAGCGAAGTGTACTAGTGGCAAAACTCTTTCATAGGATTCATTTTACAACAATTAAACTATTATATTATTAAGACCCAAGCCCTGAAAGGATGAAGGTCTTTGTTTTCCTTAGGACAATTCTTATTATTTTTCTTCATGGTTTCAGGGGTTTTTGGGGCCCTTAAAACTTTAAACTCTTGAAAATTTACAAACAGAAATGGGTGTGGAGATGGAGCTCTGTAGCACCACCTTTTGACAAAATTGGGGGGGTTAGTTTTACCTACAGTCACCAGCCCAGTACGTACAGTATCACCC